>NW_015540946.1:883912-890606 GCF_001515605.1 Sinocyclocheilus anshuiensis
GGCGGCGTTATGCAAATCTTCCCACATAGTGACGTAGACATGTGGGGGCGTGTTAGAACGAGCCGTTTTAGGTAGGTGTGGCTGACTCTTAACTTTTATAAAGAATATCTTTTTGGATTTGAGACTTTAGTCTTTGCAACTTTACAGATCTTCTTTATGCACCAAGAGCTTGTAACACTCCAAAGAGAAAGGAAAAATTTAAATCGCATCATATGACCCCTTTAAATATATATCCGTTTTGTCCATTATGCTATGTTTATATTGATTATTTGAGCAATTATCAAACCATTATTTCTAGGAAAGTATAATTAGCTGACATATTATAATAAAATAAAAATCATAAAATGATGCTGGCCACACATTGTATTCCGGTTCTGGTCCTACAGCCAGAAATCAGGCTAATGATATACAGCCATATCTTGCCTCTGTAATTACTTTTCCTCTCTGCTCAAGAGAGCGAAAGAGTGATTGAAAACAGCTATAGAATGTAATTAAGTGGAATTGACAAATTGAAGTGCACAGTGTTAGAATCAGCACAAAAACAGCTTACACCAAAACAACAAACATACAGAAACAACATTTCCTGTACAAAGCGAGCATGTGATCACAAATGCATTTGACCTTTAATGTTGTGCTTGATGTAATGGGTCACGGTTTCCATCGTGGTCATTTCACATCTAATACAACACATCATCCTGCATTTGAGTGTGTGAATGTATTTTTGACCTGTCCTTAGGAGTCTCTCCTTATATCTGACACACACTCATACAAACACACATTACACACTGCCAAACCTTCTGGACTCCAGTGGTCCTCTGCCACTCCGTGTAATCAAGACGAATCATCTGCTTGATTTTTATAAAGAGAATGACCTTCTACTACCGCCAGAAGCATTAGAGGCATGAGAGAGACAGAACAGGAGTCAACGGCCCCCTCAGGTTCCCTTATGC
Organism: Sinocyclocheilus anshuiensis; assembly: GCF_001515605.1. Taxonomy (NCBI): domain Eukaryota; kingdom Metazoa; phylum Chordata; class Actinopteri; order Cypriniformes; family Cyprinidae; genus Sinocyclocheilus; species Sinocyclocheilus anshuiensis. The sequence continues at coordinate 884,863 of NW_015540946.1, forward strand.
TAACAGTCAGTCATTTGGTGCAGATATAGTGTTCATCTGCACGGGAAGCTTTATATTCACAGCTCGGTGCCTGCTTAAAATAATCAAAAGCTTTATTGGAAAAAAGATATGATATAGATATAATTAATATCTCAAAGTAAGAATGATGAGAAGAAAAGGGCTCAGTGACTGAATTAAAGTTTCCTTAAAAAAAGAAAGGAATCATCTTTGACTCACTCTTTCAACATTCAGTTTAACTAAGCAATTTTTTCTTCTTTTTTGATATGCTAATTTGTCACGTTCTTTGAATTGCTTTAGAGTTCTATGGTTAGCACAAACACAAGCTAATACGTTTCAAACTACATTTTAACTCCATTAAAAATACAAAATATAAGGGAATCTGAAAGAAATTGTATTATTTTATTAACTATTATTTTTATTAACTATTATTTTAAAACTACCCTTTTTTTCATTAACTGTTCCCTCCTGGTGGAATGACCTGCCCAAATCCTTTGCATAAAAGCGTCTGCTAACTGACTAAATAAATAAATAAATAAAACTACAGCAGTTGTACTAATTGTATATAATTTTTAAATAATAGTATATAAGCTAATTTTGTTTACTGAAATTAAGTATTAGATTTACAAATAAATAACTCATAAATAAATAAATAAAAAGGCAAAGGTGAAGTTCATATAGGACTTCAAATATTAGATTTACAAATAACTGTCACAAAGCCTTGCTTGGGTTGAATTTGAGTATTATATAGATAGATTACATCAAAAATAGAAGACAACAGAATGGTTAATTATACCTCTAATTTGCATAAAAACAGATATTATTTAAATCATGTAACAGATTTACAGTAATCCAATACTGATTTTATGTTGCGCCCATTTGAGCGTCTGGACAAATCTCGACGTTCCCTTAGCGGCGCTGCCTTATTAAGTATCCCATAATGCACCACGTCGCTGTCATGGCTGCTCACTGATGACACTTGCAGCACATGGGCAGAAATCAAACACATCACAGCGAGCACACGAACCCTTCACATCTCACATTCACAGCCAGAGCAGGTCTTGAGCGACGTGACGCGTGTTTCATTTCTCTAGTGAGGGTTGACGAGGATGAAGATGCTGCAGCTCGAGGCGGCGGTTCTGGGTGGACTGAGTCCGGACTGGAAACAGAGCGGCTTCAGCACCGCAGGTAAGAGACAGCGGCAGATCTGAGCCGATGTGGTTTTGAAACGATGATGATGATGGCTGATGGTTTCGTCCAGCTGTGGGTAATAAAACGGGTTTGGATCCGCACGGTTATTGTTGTGGATGTGTTGCGTGCTGGTTGGTTTGCTGGACGCAGCAGTTACACACTCACGTGGTTTAAATGTGCCGCATGTGTGTTGAAATCTCCTCGCCGAGCCGACGCACGGGACTGTGTCCAGACAGGCGCGAGTTTCCGCTGACTGTGAACTGAGCGGCATTTGACAGCGTTCTAACAGCATGACTTCTGTATTTGTGTATTGACTGCATGGAGGGACAGTGTGGGCAGCTTTAGCGCATCGGACATCAGCACACAGAGGACCGACGCGTGTGTATCCTGTTGATGTTGAGGTGAGAGATAAGCTGTTATTTAGCTCCGTTTTAGAACAAAGCCGGGCAGCACCTGCCTATTGTGTGTAAGTTACACACTCCTGTTCGTGTTATTTTTGTGGGCGTTCACACAGGTCGCCTTAATGACAACTAGAAGGAGCGCAACACATTTAAGATGTTATTATAATACCGGAACTGAATTATTGTCGTGATTGAAGGTTTCACGATTAAGTGATTGTTGTTGTTTTTTAACGGTTCTCGAACCTGGTGTGGCGGACCGAACACCGTACTAAATACTCTTGACAGTGTTTCTTGCTCTACTATTCAGCGGCACCGCAGCACAGTTACACGTTCTACGGCGCGAAACATACAGCAAGCATAAAGTCCGATTCTCTAACGCATGACTCTGATGAATGGCTTCTTTCATAAAATCAAAATCATGTTCGTGTAGTTCGATTACGAATGGATGGCTCCTAGTTTGTTCTGAGTTCCAAAAACATACAACGTGACAAATCTAGTCCAAAGAAAAAGAGTCGATTCTTTTTAGTGAATCCATGTAGATTCTGAACAAATGATTTTTTTAGCCGGTTCTTTTTAGTGAATCAAAATACAGCGCAGCAAATATTGTCCGATTCCTGTGCAAAAGACTAGTGAGAGTCAATTCATTTAGTGAATCAAATAAATACAGTGTAGTTAATGATTCTTTTAGCCGGTTCTTTTTAGTGAATCAAATACAGCACGGCGAATGTAGTGTGATTCATAAAGAATATTCTTAAACGCAAATTCTTTTAGTGAATCAATCAAGCAAATACATTCTAGTTCGGTTCCCGAACAAAGGATGCTTATGAGACTTTTTTAGGGAATAAAAAGCACGGCCAGTCCGATTCTCGAACATATTATTCCTATAAAACAAGTCTTTTAAGTTGACCGCAAATATAAGACAAAAGAGTCTGATTTCTGAACGAATGACTCAAATGAACTGGTTAAACCACAGAGCGGTTGTTACGAGATGGTCCTCACTGCAGAACACCATATCCAGGGGGTGTGGTTGGATCAAGATCCAACTCCTCCCACCTTACATATACCTAAACCTACCCGTCTCCACCCCCTGATCACTAAACCCACCCATCTCCACCCCTAAACCTACCAATCTCCACCCCCTAGATGTGGATCCAACCACGCCCCCTGGATCTTGTGTTCTGCAGTGAGGGGCTACTGGTTGTTTCGGAGAATCTGACTCACTAAATCAAACTCACTTGAACTGCAAGTTATTAATCGTGACTCGAAACTCGAACTTGTTGGCTTGTAAAAAGTATTTTAAAGGGGTCATATGATGCAATTTCAATTTTTCCTTTCTCTTTGGAGTGTTACAAGCTCTTGGTGCATAAAGAAGATCTGTAAAGTAAAATAATGTTCTTTTTAGCAGCATCATATGACCCCTTTAAGTAGGTTACTACTTCAGATTACACACGTCTTAAAAACATAAAATTGATAGTGCAACACTTTGGAAAAAAGTAAACGCAGAGGGAACGCAAGAACGCGTCCTTGTGTGAATGCCCCCATTAGGCTAAATTATAGGATTTCATTATTGCTTTATTGCTGGCCTCTTATTTCATACATTATCCATCTCCCCCATCTCTCTGTCAGTTTAATGTGCTGTTAGTAGCGAGACAAATAGCTGTGCATTTTGAATATTGTAACTGTTCATTTGTATGTATCCTACATTGCATATTTCATTCCTCCCATGTGTCCCTCTCTCTCATGAACATCAACCACAGGAGTGATTAATGTGTAATTCACAGGATAGTGTCTGAGATGTGTCGATCTGATCTTCAGTAACGCTATTTCAGTCCGTCCTCATTCAGTCACGTTTATTCACGCCAGTTTCTCCTCAGAAGAGATCAACGACTGCCAGTGGCTGGAAGTGAAGTCTGCTGCTAGAAATAGTACAGCTTTCTTCACTCATATCAGAACTGGCACCATTTTGTATCGACAAAGTGATTCACGTAATCCATGATCTAAACTGAATTTGAGGTATTTAATTATTCTGTAATCAAATACGATTCACTTTAATTCAGTGTAGCTATCCATATATAATCTACTCATGGGTTTATTATAGTGGAGGATAAAACTAAAATAAGTATTTGCTTTTGACCTTTTATAGCACAGACTATAGTGCCTGCAAGTTTGGTATAAATAAACAGTTTTTCTGAGGGAGAGTCATTTTGTTATACTTTTTCAGGCCGGTGCTTTGTGTACAATGAACTATTTAATTTCACGGTTCACACATTTCATGGAGGCATACTGCTGCTCCTCTCCTTTTGGTTTATGGTTTTCCTTTTTTTCCCCTCTAGTATGCAAGTGAGGGAGCTAATGACTGAAACTGAATTTGAGTTTGATCCTGAAGAGATGATGTTTGGAATTGAATTTCTGTTTTATTTGTGTAGTAGGCATGGGCATTCGTTTACTCATTTGTGAGTAGAGATTGACATCTTTGTTCGTAATATGAGTGCTAGTAAAAAAAAATAAGAAACAAATTAATTATATAAAATATAATCATATGTAATTTGTCATGCAGGGATTTATGGGAATGTCCACTTTAAGAAAAGTTCATAAAAATAGTGTTAATATGAAGGAATTTTCCGTATTGATTTTACAGGTGTTTTACCCGTATTTTGAATTATGCATTGCATTGCATTGTGTTTTAGGGTTAAAGGAAATGTCTATAAACTAAACAGATTATTTCAGGATAAACATTTGTTTTAATAATGTTTCTAAAATAAAAACACTTAAGACTGCATAGTACCATTTAAAAGTGACACCATAACCAATCACAGTATTCAAAATTAGGATCCTTTGTGACACATTTGTGTGAAGTTGTTAGTTTCAATCTGAAAAAGTCAAATCTCATCTCAATTGTATTTTTTGTGGTAGATCATTTCTGTAACTTCTGAGGCTGTTCCCTGCAGTCTAGCAGCCGGTGTCATATACACCTCTTCACACACATACTGTACACCTAATGCTCATAGTTGAGTTTGAGAACAGAGTGTTCTGCTCTCGTTTCAGCTGAGAATAGTGTTCCTCTCTCTTTGAGGTATTGGCACTTGAGAAATTTGTGCTAAAAAGTGGCTTTCGGGAACAAACCATAAACGCATTGGTGTGTTTGAATGACTGTCTTCAGCTACTCTACCTTTTTGTGTGTGTGTACGCGTGGGTTCAGATGGAGGGTCGTTGCTGCAGTTGGTGTGTGAGGGAGATTTCGAGGCCGTGCTCTTCAGCTCTGCGGTGCAGGGGCTGCTGGGAGGTGCTTCTGAAGAGGGTGACAGCATTGAGGCCTATCTGGAGAGACAGGTGCTGTCTTACCTGAGCGATGCCACTGAAGACCAGAGGAGTGACAGGTAAGGATTTAGGACATATGACAGCTTTTTTTTCTGTTTTTAACTTGTATAAAGAATACTTGTATGAAGAGCAAAGAATTTTATCTCTGTTGTTCTGTACTATTAAACTCTATGAACTTCACCATAATGGGAAATATGCATTGTACTCCTAAATACTCAAGGCACATACATGTTCTGTGTTTTAAATGTGAAATTTATGAGCATTAATTCAATTAATTAGTATGCAAATGAGGACAAATTTAATTAGTGAAACTGTAATACTATTCATTTAAATTACACTACTGCCTAAAGATGTCCTCATTTAGATTCACTCATTGTGCCTGTTAAATTACAGGAGGTTTGGTCTTTTATTGCAGTAGATTTACAGTTAAATAGCACTATTTAATTGAGTTCTGTTGAACGGAGTTAAATGTCTTATTTATTGTGATTAATGGTTTTTATTTGTACTGTCTACTATAATTGGCTATGAATTATTTAGCAGGAGTTTAGCTAATGTGCTAATACTGAGATTTTTTTAGTCTGTTTATTGTAAACGCAGTGTTTCTGTGGACGATTTATTGATGGGTGATTTGTATTAAATTCTTTTGTTGCAGTGATGGAATTTATATCATTATATCTGTCATTCATATAATTTGAAAGCTGCTTTGACCGTGTTAAATATGCTGTGAATATGAAATTATGTGTGTGGAGATGCTATATATACTGTATGTGTATGTATGTATTGTGTATATATATATATATATATATACATACATATATATATATATATATATATATA
>NW_015540946.1:890697-895408 GCF_001515605.1 Sinocyclocheilus anshuiensis
ATATACATATACATATACATATACATATACATATATATACATATACATATACATATACATATACATATATATATATATATACATGCATGCATGCATACATACATATACACACACACACACAGTATAGAAAATCCAATGGTGTTGTCATTTTATGGACAAAAAAAACACACTGACATTTTCATTCAAAATATCTTTTGTATTCCACAGAAGAAAGTCATATAGGTGAGTAAATGATGACAGAATATTCATTCACACACTTGCATATTCACACAGAGCAAGAAACACAAAACTAGAATGCTTCCATTATAACCCAGGAAGCTGACTGCACTGCAAGTGCGTTGTGTAGCACCATGTGCTTGTAGTGGTTGATGGTGGCTTCAGCTGAGTGGAGCGTTTTATTGTGTTGAGAATGAATAAAACCATACAGAAGAGTTCAGACACTGTCCCCCTACTTTCAGCCATAAATTATTAATTTTCGGTAAGCCCACTTTAACATCCTCTCTCTCCAGAGAAAGAACGAGTCGAGGAAAGGAGGGTTGCTCTGTGCTCCTCAGCCGTGCCTCTCTTCTTATCTCTCTTCTGCTCAATCACACTCCCTCTTCCTTTATTTTTCTTTCTATACAGCCTCTCTTCTGTTAGTGAGGCAGAAAGTAGTTGTAGATGAGTGGAGTGGCTTGAATAATGATCAATGCTTGCTGTAGCGAGATTAGATGCTGGTAGATTGATGTCTGTGTGCTGTTGAATGCAGGAGAGATGTATGTCATTTGTTTTTGTTTTTTTGTTTTCCTTTTTCTTTTTGTCCTCACCTTCTCTTTTTGTTGTGTTCTTGTGTATTTTCATTTATCCATCATGTATTATTTGATTATTAAAAACACCAAAATATACAATGAGATTCATGACTCGCAACAGTTTCTCTCCTGTGAGAACACGTCAGCGCTGTAGATCGCACTGAAACATGAATGTGTGGATGTGTGTGCATGTAAATATGTCCTTTCTCAATGGCGTCTGGGGACTGACTCAACCATAGAGCAGAATTACAATCTCAGGTCTTTGATTTCAGCAGGCGGCACATTGCTGCCACCTGATTCATTCCTTCAGGTCTGTACATTGGGATCAGAATCGTGAAGGCCAAAGCCATAAAAGTGTGGAGATGTTTTCAGAAATAAACAACATTTACCTGGTGGATGTTGTGGTGGAAATCAACGTCTGTGTATTTCAGATCAATAAATCCAGTGGCTGTAATGAGATTAGCTCTCAAACATGCATGTTTCTGAACCTGATCTCTTGTCTGCTGTAGAGAAACTGCTCTGTTGGCGTTGGCAGTGGGGTGTCTGAACCTTTTCGCTCAGAGTAATTGGACCGGGCCGCCAGTTGAGCTCCACATCTCTGATTTTCTGCCTGAAGCTTTGCTCCAGAAATTCTCACAGGTACAGTACCATGATGCGCCTGTGATTACATGCACGACCAGTGTCATTGTCTGTAATAATTTGGGATGCACCAATGTATCGTTCAATAATCGTATCTGCTGATAAAAGCAATTCTTTGTCATCAGCCGATTGTTTAAAAACAACCAATGATCAGGGTTATTTCTTCGATTATTTCTTGTCAATCAAAAGGTGGCAGAGATGCATGTCAGACTGCAACTTGCGTGAAGAAAATGTTTTGTCGAATTTAGGGCAGTCCAGGTTAAAACAATAATAACGCATTAACAAAGCACCATTAACACAAATTCTATTGGACCCTATGAACCACCCAAGATTCAAGCCAGGGTTGCCAGGTCCACTGTTTTCCTTTCACAAAACATTATTTGTAATGCACCTCCAATCCAATTATCAAAAAGAGCTTTGTACTTTATTACTTCCAATAAGAAACGAAGTCTCAGCTTTCAAATTCTGTACATTTTATCACAGTTCAAGCGGCAGCACAGAGCTTGTTTCTTTCACTTTTAATACAAGTTATAGTGCAAAATAAACATGAATGAACATCAGTGTTGAAAGATACAGTACAATTCACCAAAATGTATCATGTCTCATATAATCGCTCAATCAGTGTTTCATTCGAAAGAAAGTACCTCAAGAAAGTTATCCGCTGTTCACAGTTGGTTAGTTAGCTAAAAAAATACATTAGAGGGAGCTTATTTACTGTTAATTATATCTGTATGTTTGAATAAATCTGTTATGAAAACGTGCAATTGAGCTGTATACAGACATTTTTATTTGAGTGACTATTATATCCAAAAACAAATAGCATTTAATATAATAATGTTGTTAATTTTAACCTCTAATGTACCAAATGAGAGGGTTCTCTGTGTAGTTTGCAGCATTAGTTGAGAGAGATTTTTTTCCTTAAGAAAACCAGACTAACAGCAGATATTATTCTGAATAATTGGCATCCGTATCAGCTGAGAAATTTCGTATCGATGCATCTCTAGTAATAAGTAATGTATTCCGATATTTTATAGATTTATTTTTATTTGATTTTTTTATTATCTACTTGAGTTCAGGGATGATTTTTTTGTACATTTTGTGCATTCTTTGTCTTAACCCTTTGGGTTAAGCAGTATTTTGTTAATATCAGCACATTTTTAATGAGTGATAAAATGACTAAATGCTCATGTGAAATGATGTGATATGTGTGTGGGATGTAAGTGTGTATGATGGATGGAATGGAAAGAGATGGCAACTCTGGGAGGTCAGTGCTCTGGATAATGAGTGTGTCGAGGGCTGCAGGGTTGCTAATGAAAACTCTTAGGGCTCCTAATTATGCGGAGGTGAAGAGATTCTTCTCCCTAATGCCCCACGGAGGCCTCGTAGATCCCTGGAGAGGCACTGTATGTGTGTAACACTTTCTGCTGTCTCACACCTTTCTAAAGCTGATGATTTATCAGCCTTGTCCTAGAGAGCACAAGCCCTCTAAATTAGACTGAGAGCAGCACACTGGGAGAGAGATGGATGGACTGAAGGCACTTACCATCAGTAGGGCATGAATATAAAATGAATAAAGAAATGTAACCAAAAACCTCTTTAAATGAAGGCATTTTGTTTTGTTTTATTTTGTTCTGTTTTTGACTGTTACTAAAATGTGCCATGATTAAATGCAGTTTAAACAACATATTTGTGTTATTTTATAGTGCTAAACTAAAATATATTAATTTAATCTTATGCAAATTTAATAATTAAAAAAACACTACAGAATTTGTAAAAAGTTTGCAAATTAACTTTCACTTAGTAGAAACTGCCTAGGTTTTTTTTAATTTTTTTTTTATAAACTTGAAATGTCTTATTTCCCATTAATTGAATACTTTTTTCTTAAATTTTTAGGAAAAGTGTTTAAATTTTCTCTGTTTCACCCCCCCCACCCCACACACACACACAGCCTGCGGCCCTGAACATGGCTGTGTTATCCAGTCTTCAGCTGGATGGAGAATCTGTCTACAGTCTAGTGTCCAACCCCCTCCTGCTGCTGCTGACCAGAGTCATATTCATCAACTGTGGCGCCAAACTGGAGACCCTTCAGGTGAGATACACAATCACTTTTTGCACCACTGCAAGAATGCAGTAGAATTTATTTTGGTTTATAAAATGATAAAAATTAAACTGCTTATTTTCCCAGCAGGGCCTGCACTCTCTTACAGTATTATAACTGTGATGAAGCCATTACACACACTGTACCATGTGTCTTTTTTTCTTTCTCTGAATATTTATGTGGTAAGACAGGCGTTACTAATGCATTTATATATTTATTATTTCTCCTCCTTGTACAACTACAAGCACAGGGATGAAAATATTTCTGCTGCGATTGCTTGAGCGAAAGAGAGGCGCAGCATGTCACGCGCCCCCCCACTGCCTCATGTTCCAGAACGTTATTTCATTATTGCAAGAACATTGAGGCTGAGTCCTCAACTCAGAGGACTGTAAGAGACTGTTGTGTTTTTGTGTTCACGGAAACATGGCTCAACAACAGCGTTCCGGACTGCGCTATTCATCTCGATCAGCTGACATGCTATCGAGCGGACAGAGCTCGCGTCGAGGGAGGTAAGACCCGCGGCGGAGGGCTTTGTGTTTACATCAATGACGTGTGGTGCCGCGATGCTGTTGTGGTCTGCAAACACTGCTCACCCCTGGTGGAGTTTATGATTATTAAGTGCCGGCCGTTCTATCTACCGAGGGAATATACAGCCATACTGCTCGTTGCTGTATACATCCCTCCCAACAACAACAACAGGAGCGAGGCACTAAATGAACTGTACCAGCACATCAGTGAGCAGCAGACAGCCCACCCCGATGCTTTTCTCATCTTGGCTGGGGATTTCAACCACGCAGACTTAAAGAGTGTGTTCCCAAAAATACACCAACACATAGACTTTCCAACTCGGGGAAACAACATTCTAGACTTTGTTTACACCACACAGAGAGGAGCTTACAAGGCCCTCCCCCTCCCCCACCTCGGTGCCTCAGACCACATCACTGTCATGCTAATGCCTGCATACAGACCACTCGTTAAAGTCACCAAACCAGTTCACAAACAGATACAAGTGTGGCCGGAAGGGTCGTCAGAGTCGTCAGAGGACTGTTTTAACACCACTGACTGGAATATGTTTAAGCAGGCTGCAACATACAATAACACCAATAACACCACGGAGTACTCAGAGACTGTCACTGCCTACATCACCAAGTGTATTGATGATGTAACAGTCACAAAGACCATCACT
>NW_015540946.1:896824-912846 GCF_001515605.1 Sinocyclocheilus anshuiensis
CCACGCACCACTGAACTCTGACGGACTCTCCCACTCCCCCCTCCCAAATACTCACATACAGTCACTTTAATCAGTCTAAATAAGCTCTTTTTCTCTTCTCCCACTCCCCACTCCCAAATACACACACACAGTCACTTTAATCAGTCTAAATAAGCTCTTTTTCTCTTCTCCCACTCCCCCCTCCCAAATACACACACACAGTCACTTTAATCAGTCTAAATAAGCTCTTTTTGCACTACAAATCATTATATCTGCACTGTTGTTTACTTCACTGGTTTGCACTCTATCTGCCGTGTGCTGCTTTATATATATATTTTTTTTTATATATATATTTTTTTACATTTTACCTTATTTGTATAGTTGTATTTTATATTTAATCTGTATATCTGTATTTATGTTCTACTGTTAGTGTTATCTGTATGCACCAAGTGTCTGAGAGTAACGCAATTTCAATTCTCTGTGTGTATGTGCTGTACATGTGGAAGAATTTACAATAAAGCAGACTTGACTTGACTTGACTTGACTTGAACAAACAAACACACAAACTCTGACTCTAGTCATTTACAGGCAGATACACCAGCATACAGATTTACTGTTTGTGTGTTGTATGGAAATAAGTTACTAAAAGCTCTGTGAGTTTCATAGATGCAAACTCCTGGGGGGGGGGTTGGGAGTTTGCATCTATGAAACTGTATTGTTTTACAGTACCATTAGTACTAATTCAATTCCTTACCCGCTTGTAGTCAACCATTTTTAAATGCTCCTGTGTGCTTTTGCCTGCGCGCTATGGTTTCGTATTACAAAACCACAAGCTTATTTACAACGTGTTTTTGCGGCGTTGAGTATTGCAGCCAATCACAGGCTTCGATGTTGAAAGCAACGGCCAATCAGTGGTGTTTACTGTAGGTTAGGCAGAATCCGCTCTGAATTAATTTTTGTTTTTGCAAGTTTATAGAGTTCTTCACGCTCGCAGATCTACCTGTTATAACGAGAATGAGAGAGAGCGAGAGAGAGAGGGACAGAGACAGAGAGAGAGAGAGAAAGCATTCACATGGTGTAAATAAGAGATTGATTGTGTAGTTATTCGTTGATTATATCAGGAGTTTTCGTGTGAGTAAGCTCGCTATTAGGAGAGCGCCCTTTGCTCGGTTTCTCTATATAATCCATTGACAATTTGAAGAAGAGTTTTGTTTGTCTAAGAGGACAGAATGTCCATGCATACTGTTTTAGGAGTGACAAATGCGAGTGAATACGCTAAATTGTTTCGCCAGTCATTGCTATGATTGACAGTGATAACTGTAATACTGGGCGGAATGAACTTTCTACTGTAGAGTAAATTCAGAGCCTGAATATATTTGGCAGCTTCTATAGTTAAAGATAAAACTTAAAACATTCTTTTTGATGTGTCCTTTTTAAGGCAGTGTTTAAAAAATGTAGTTTTTAAATTAAATCTAAAAATATTTCAAAATATTTAATGCATTATTATTTTATTGTACTTGCTATACTACTTCAGAACAGTACTAAAATTTGTTATAATAGTCATTTCTCACCTTTTTCACCCATGATGAGTTTGCATCCCTGGAGTTTGTTTGCGCAAAATTACTTTTTAGACACATTGCAGATAACATGCAATCGTCCTTGGCTATGTAACTGAGGGAAAGTGGACCACATTTACTGTCCAGTCACACTAAATAAATGTTGTTTATCTAGAACAGATGAACTAACAGTATGTTCTGTTAGGAAATTACAGTTTAGTTTTTTTCTTTTTTTTTTTTAGTTCATTTCTTCAACAAACTTAAATGTCAATTTATAGGGAGTACCTTGCTCAAAGTGAATGTGTATATACTGTACACTACTGTTACTGTTAGTAAGGTTGTTGAAAAAAATTATTTTATTCAGCAAGGACCCATTAAATTGATTAAAAGATACAGTAAAGACATTTATTATGTTACTAAAGTTTTTTTTTTATTTTGAATAAATGCTTGTTCTTTGAACTTTCTAATAATTAAAGTATCCTGACACACTATTTTCCTATTTAATGCTATAAAGTTGCTTTGACAAAAAAAAAAATTTGTTTTCGACAATATTAAGCAGCAAACCGTTGCAAATTATTTCTGAAGGATCATGTGACATCGAAGACTAGAGTAATGGCTGCTGAAAATTCTGTTTGCCATCACAGGAATACATTTAAATTTAAGCATTTTTTAAATGCTATTTTAAATTGAAATATTTCACACTTTTTTTTGATCAAATAAATGCAGTCCTTCACTTAAGAGACATCTATCAAAAACATGAATATTACCAACCACAAACGTTTGAATTATAGCCTAAATGTAACTTGTGTTCTTGTCTCTCTGTTTGCGTGTTTGTAAATAGCTGCTGCCCTGGTGGACACTGCGATATGTCAGTCTGCATCAGCAGATACTAGAGGAGAGATCCCCACAGCTCTTCAGCCTCATGCTCAGCTGCATCGAGAAAGGCAAGAAAACACGCACACACTGTTGTGTAGTTCTTTTTTCACTGAGAGAGCAGTGCAGAACCAAATAGAGTTCTGGAAGTAGAAACTCCATTCCAAATAATTCCCTTTTCTTCAAAGAGGAGTTGATTTTTAGAGATAATGTAACTCTTTCAAGATAGACCAGTTATGAACTACAAAGATCATGCTTCTGAGTTGTTTCATTTCCAAATTCCCAGGGAAGTCCTACATTACTAATAATCCTGAAGTGAGTTCCACCAATCGGAGAATTTGCTGTTGATGTGAAACAACACAGTTTTTTTTTTCTTCCAATTTTCAAATACGTTTTTGCATCAAACCGAATGTCGAGGTTAATCTCAGGTTGGTTTGACTCAGGTCTTAATGATTTTTGTTTTAAATGCATGATTAAGCATTTATAGGAATAAAAATTAGGGATTTCAGTAGAGTCTTGAAATACAAAGGTATAATAGCTTAGCATGGCAAAGCAGTCAGCATCATCAGTGTTAGTCAACAATCATCAATGGCAGTTTTTTTTTGGACCTTGTATCTATTGGAATATAATTTTTAAACTGACTTCAAACTGGGGTCCTTGGGGGAAATTGGAATCAGAAGTGTTTAACAGGATTTCAGATCTCAGCGCTGCTTCAGATTTCTTCACAGCTCAGGTCCTGACGTCACTTCAGCTGCTGAAGGCACATGTCAGCGACGCGAGATGCTCTTTAGCGGAGAGATGACACAGCTGTCAGCTCTTATTAAGTGGGTCATTTTTAAGGAAGCTGATGTCAACTCGGGGGCGACGTTGAGATTCAGGCTGTGTGTGTGTTTTGGAGTTGTGTGTGTGTGTGTTTATTTCTCTGCAGTGACAGTGACAGCGTTAGTATGAGCCGATGATGTCAGCACTTAATGTTTGTGTGTGAAATAGAGATGCAGTGACACACAAAAGGTGGAGTAACTTTGAGGTTTCACAATGCTTGTGATCTGAGTGTGTTGGAACAGATTTTGTTTTCTGTAGACCAAACCTCCTCACAATGATAGTAAAATGTGAACATTGTGAAAAAGTGAATGTACATTATGGGACCCACCCAATGGTTCCCATGATAACCACTTCCATCAGGATTAACAAGAGAAGAGTTCTGTAGCTTGACCTTATGAACTTAAACATAATACAGGTTTCTGCTTTATTGTGCCAATTCTGGTATATTTCAGTGTGCCATTGAAAATCCTGTAAAGTGTGCATTTCCCTTTGGGCTAATTCATTACTTCTGTTCATTTGTTGTTCGTTTCAGAAGGATTTGGATTTTTAGGAAAAGGATTTCACACTCATCAGGATTATGTTACCTCTGACATAACATAAGATGACACCCTTGTGTCAGACGGCCCTCCTTCAACCCTCACACACAGTCAGATTTAATGACATTAAATATGGATGTGTATATGAATTTACATTTGTCAAAAAGTTTGTGGTCAGTAAGATCTTTTTGGTTTACTTTTTTTTTTTTTTTTTTTTTTCTGTTGCAAATAAATCTTGTTCTTTTGAACTTTCTATTCATCAAAGAATCCTTATAAATGTATAAGTTTCCACAAACATATTAACCAGCATACCTGTTTTCAAAATTGATAAAAATAAGAAATGTTTCTTGAGCACCAAATCAGCATATTAGAATGATTTTTGAAAATTCAGCTTTGCCATCACAGGAATACATTATTTTAACATATGAGTATGTAATATGGTATTCTATACAAGCACCATGCAACGGTCATCTTCTATATAAATATATATATATATATATATGTATGTATGTCTGGAATAAATGTCTGAAATTAATCTCAGGGGGACAGATCAAAATAGTTTTAATATTGTCTTGTTACAAAACAAAAAAAATATATAAAAAATGAACCTGAAAAAAAGAAAAGAAAACATTAAAAAAAAAAATTTTTTTGATGTTGCTGAGAGTTAGAATTTTTTTTTTTTAATTTTTTATTTTTTATTTTTTAAGTAATATCATAAAAATCAAAGCATTTTTACTAGAGATGTCAGACGTTTGGATGTCTCCATCTCAAAGAGTTGATTGGGAGTCATTCAGTTGCTCAGATAATAAAAAAGCCCCTACCCCCACCTTTGGAAAAAGATTTAAGTATATGAGATTAATTAGTCAATGATGCAGACAGAGACCAATTCTACTGTAAAGCAGCTCTAAAAAAACAATAGTGTCATTGTTAATTGTGTAAAGATCCTCATTTATGAAATGACTTAAATTCATCTGTAAAGCAGCTCTGTAGAAAACAGTCATGTCATCGTTCAGCTCCGTTCAGTTCTCATCCAATAGTGTCTGTGCGATCAAGTCAATAATATTGCTGAATATTAAGTGTCCCCAAGCAAGATAGAGGCGACAGTGTCCAGAATCCAAACTCATTCTGAATATTCATCCAGTTTCTTCTGCTTGAAGATTGGCATACATCATATGGTAGAGTTGTCAAAGTTGGCCACAGGGGCTGTGCAGAGGACAAAATGTTATGTTGCCGATAGTTTATAATTAATTCAAGATTGAAAATACTATGAATTGCAAATGTATCATAATATTCAACATCTTGATGAAATTAAAAGGTCTCCGCATCAAACACGAGGTAGCACTTTCCTTTTAGTACTTTGTGTGAACGGAAGCATTAATTGTAGATGCCCTTGAAATGGTGTTTGAGGCTGAAAAAAGCAAGTCAAAGATTGCATTGCTTTAGTGGCAGGATATAGACCCATTCCTCTGAAGAGTTTTGGATGTTAATGTGGATTCACTAGGGAATCACAGACCAA
The DNA here is from genome assembly GCF_001515605.1 of Sinocyclocheilus anshuiensis. Taxonomy (NCBI): domain Eukaryota; kingdom Metazoa; phylum Chordata; class Actinopteri; order Cypriniformes; family Cyprinidae; genus Sinocyclocheilus; species Sinocyclocheilus anshuiensis. Next base: position 902,107 of record NW_015540946.1, read on the forward strand.
ATGATGAGCTCTGCAGCAAAGCAGCATCTTAATTGGGTTCCTTTGCCTTCGGAATGAGTTTCCTGTGCTGCCTTTTAATCAGACACGCATCAGCTACACCCCAATATAGATAATCAGCAGAGATGTTAAGATGCGATATTTACAAGAGGATACAGGCGATAATTCTGTCTTGTATTAGTGAGTGGATCTGCTTCAAAGGATCCTAACATCATGCCTGTCTCTCATGGCACACTGGGCTGAATTTGCAGAATGATGTTATATTTGTGAAGCTTTCAAAGCTGAAATAACACCTCGCAGAGGTGTGTTGTCAGTTCCACTATTGACTGCCAAAAGTGTTCACTGTCCTTCACAGAGAGTTGTGGGGAATTTAGGGGATCCCCAGGGATTAATTTCAGCCGACACTGACTGCCCGGCCTCAGAGGCATTTTATACCGTTTTAAATGTTAATAACATGAAGTTGAATATCTGGACATGGACTTTATACCATACACGAGTAGTGTAGGACTAACAATTTTTAAGGTTTCCATATCTTTGTTCATTCTTCATTTTCAAGTATAGCTTACGCCTGTGGTTTTCAAGTTATGAGAAGCCATATTTTTGAGGGAAATTGAAATCATGTCTGCCAAATCAAACCTGGCATATAGACGATATATTCTGGAACCTGTGAAGTTTCTGTTCCGTTTGCATACAAAGATGTTTTTGCATGTATATATTCGCTACATTTCAGTGGCTGAATGCAAGATTTTATATGAATGACTATTTCAAACTGTTCCTGAAATGGCTGTCGTTTGACTTTAGGAGACGAGGTGTATGGAGAATTTCATTTTTACCTTTTTAGACAAAAAATTGACAATTGACTAGGATTGACAATTGCAATTGCCTCCCTTATTCAACAGGAAGACAAAATTAGCATGAGGGTGAGTAGATTGCAAAAGTGTAATTTTTGGATGAATTCCTTCATTACAGCGATGTGTTTAAAAAAAATATATAAAAATTTTAAAGCAATTTTTTCTGTTATGGATTTTTGCAATTTAATTAGTTTAATTTGCCTTTCATTATAAACAAAACATTAAAAAGTACACATACCATCTTTTTTAATAGAGCGTTTTTCATTATTTAGCAGAAGCATTGACAAAGTTGAAAGAAAATGGCAAAAAGCTAATTTTACTTGCAAAATCTGACAAAAGTATTGATTAGCTTTCATGAAAGGTGTCTTATTTTCTAGTCTTGAAGAGTGCTTGAAAAAGTAAAAAAAGAACTACTGTCTTATGTGGAACCAATCAGCTAAAATGTTTTTTGTGTTTTGAAAGAGCAGCTCTCTAAACCTGAATGCCTGCAGAGTTGTAAAATTAGCATTGATTAACTGCTAGTTGTTCATGGATTACTAACACTGTGAAGCAGACTGTATCGACCAGCAGGAACAAACAATATCTAATATTCCCTTCACAAATAACAGCAGTCTTACAAACGAGATGAATTCCTCTCGAACTGCTCGAACGTGATCTGTAAGGTGTGCCTTGCTTGGCTTTGTAAAATCCAGTTGAATCAAGCAGTTTAATCGAAGTCTTGTAAAGAGATTTGATAACTTTATATGATGAACAGATTTAATCTTGGCTTTTATTTACGTCTAAACAATGATGTACACACACATACATGGAACACATTACATATAGTAAACACGGAAGGTCAAACATGCATGTGTTATGCACAAGCGGCAGTGAGGTTTGTTCTGGCATGTTTACCATATGTGACCCTGGACCACAAAACCAGTCTTAAGTTGCTGGGGTATATTTTTAGCAATAGCCAAAAAAACATTGTATGGGTCAAAATTATTGATTTTTCTTTTATGCCAAAAATCATTAGGATATTAAGTAAAGATCATGTTCCATGAAGATATTTTGTAAATTTCTTACCATAAATATATCAAAACTTCATTTTTGATTAGTAATATGCATTGCTAAGAACGTCATTTTGACAATTTTAAAGGCAATTTAGATTTTTTTTGCACCCTCAGATTCCAGATTTCAAATAGTTGGATCTCAGCCAAACATTGTCCTATACTAACAAATTTCGAGAAATTGACCCTTATGACTGGTTTTGTGGTCCAGGGTCACATATGCGATGCATTCTAGTTATGTTTATCTGTGAATAAAAGCCTAAATTAAATATTTTCATCAGATAAAGTGATTGTATCTCTTCACAAGACTTAGTTTAAACGGCTGGATTAATTTTATGACATCTTTTTGGATCTTGCTTACCTGGACTTCCAATAGAGGGACAGAAACTGCTCAGGTTTCATTCAAAATATCTAAGTTTTTGTTTTGAAGATTAACCTTAAAGTCTTATGGGTTTGGAATAACTTGATGGTGAGTAAATGACAGAATCGTTCATTTATGGGTGAACTATCCCTTTAATTTTCAACAAATTTTGCAAAGTTGACTTCAAATTCATATTTTTGGCGTGTTTTAGGAAAAAATGAAATCAGCATAGAGCTTGTCTGAGTGGGAAACTCTGCTCCAGAGTTATACCAGACAAAAAGATGTTATAATTATTCTGTAACTGCTTTGTTTGATCAGGAAACCCATCTTTACATGGCCGTTTCGCCTTTCATGCATACACATATGTATAACCATACACACACACACACACACACACACACACATTCTTTTAGCCTCCGGGCATCAATTTGCTGCAGGAATGGCTACATCTAAACAATCAACACACCTGCCTCTCAAATCCTCTGGACTGTTAAATTCATTACCCAAACAGCTATACAGGTTTGCTTTGTCCTTAATCTAGCTGGCTGAGCTGAGTGTGGAAGGGAATATCTGAAATATCTGGTTTGCAATTTCCCAGTTTGAGCAGCATGGGTGGCTTATGGATTGGTCCAATGGGATGAGAGACTGGGACCTCTGTTAAAGTCATTACTCAAACAGCTATACAGGTTTGCTTTGTCCTTAATCTAGCTGGCTGAGCTGAGTGTGGAAGGGAATATCTGAAATATCTGGTTTGCAATTTCCCAGTTTGAGCAGCATGGGTGGCTTATGGATTGGTCCAATGGGATGAGAGACTGGGACCTCTTGCTACCAGGGACCTCAAGCAGGGTCAACCTAGAAATAAATGACCAGACATGTAAAATTTAATTTTTTGTGCTTGAGTGCATGTGAGTGTATGTTGCCACCTGTGAAATAAAGTGATATGTGTTCATGACCCCTTTTAAACATTAACACGTTATTGCAGCTTTGTACTTGTACTAGCTGTGGTGCGTTGCTGTCTCTTTTGCAATGTGTAACTCTTATGCAACTTTATATCTTGCAATTGCAAGTTTATTCGTCATATTTGCTATCTAATTTTGTTAGTACATCTCCCACTGAGGGCCTCACAGGAACATAATCCATCCTTGCTGACCAGATGTCATTATGGACTGCATCTCTACATGCTTTAACTGTGCACTGTGAATAAGAGAATAAGAGAAAAATATAACCTCATATCATATCTGTACCCAATTAGTCATTTCTTTCACTTTCTAGAATAAAACCTCAAACACAGTTGATTTTTTCCCCCTCTTAACACACAGGCAGAGATACTTGCTTTCATTTGATGACGTTTGAAGATGTGACATTGAAAGTAGGCTGCATGTATGATAAATTCAAAATTATAATTTCAGCTATTTTAGTCAGCATATACTTGAGGCTCTCTGTGATATTTTTATGACTGCTTTTCCCGCAGCTTTCTTTTTTGTTAACAAGAGCTAATTGCTGTTTGTGTCACATCGCTTTGTGAAAGGTAAGAAATGAGCGGTTCTCTTAGTTCTGCACACGCAAATACATGTGCGTGACTCGCCCATAAATGATCTGGAGCTGTTGGTGTATGTGAGGAAAGGTGCTGCTTTCCCATGCTAAGTGAGCTTTAATCTGCAATGAGGGGCTTTAAAACACTCAGATCCTCACACAGATCACGCTGAAGGTCACAGTGAGTGTGTAAGCTGAGCTTTATGAAGGTTCTTTAGCATTCACATTTTCATACATACAATATTGGTGAAAGTGGATGTGCAGCTATGGACTGAGAGAGAGAAAGAATTTAAATTGAACCATTATTTATTCAGGTTTTCTTCCTTCCCCTTTCCATTTTTCTTCCTTCCTTCCTTTCTTTCTTCCTTTTTTGTTCTTTCTTCCTTTTTTGTTCTTTCTTCCTTCGTTCTTCATATCCACTTTCCTTCCACTTTTTATTCCTTCCTTCTTTTCCTTCTTCCTCCTTTGTTTTTAGTTTAGGTCCCTGTGGGTATCCAGCCATATACTAACGATAGTGATATAATATAGGCAGTAGGTTTATTCCCTTGCAGTGCAGCCTCATACTGTATCTGTGATCATCAGAATTATTATCTATCTATAAATGTGCAATGCATTATGCAACCATTTAGCATTGTCCTCTGGAGATATGTGGCAATATAATAAATGCTGAATATATATATGAATATATAGAGGAATGTGTAAAAATGTCGATTTTGTCACTAATGGACTGGTACTCTGTTTCTGTAGTGTGTAAATATGAGGAGCTCTTCACCAACAACACACACAAGAACCTGGCCATTCAGTTCCACCTGGAGTGTAGTTATACCTGCCTGACCTACTACGAGTATCGCAGGGCCAAAGAACACCTGCAGACGGCCCGCAGTCTGTCAGGAGTCGATGTTAACATGACAGGTAAGAAATGTAATGTAATGTCAAGAAAAATGATTGCTCTGTGCAGGTAATTGAAGGATGGATAAACGGCAGTGCGTGACTGAACTAACAGGAAGATGAATGATTTAAAGAAAATATGGATTACCCAGTAGTGTGAATGAGTAAAGAATTGATGGAATGCATGAATGATTAAATAACTGTTTGTCTCTCTCAGGTGCTTTAGGGAAGAGAACTCGCTTTCAGGAGAACTTTGTGGCTCAACTCATCTTAGATGTGAAACGGAAGGACAATTCACCTGTTCCGAATTTTGAGAGTCCCTCCCTCACACCAACACCTAAAGAACTCTTACCAAAGGTACATGGAGGGTCTAAAATGATCTTAATGTCATGACAATGGCAGGTGTATTGAGTGAAATCATAGACGATTTTATTAAAAAAATGTTTTTTTTTTTTCCAGTTCATTTTTAATTTTAATTTAATTGATTTTATTGTATTTGTTCTGTTACAATGAAATTATTTAGCTGTTGTCACCAGAGCATCATATGCAAGATGAGTATATGTAATATGACTATATATCTTTTCTTTATTTTACTATTCGTATGTCATTGGAATCACATGCAGGACTTACATGAACGATGGTCATTTCTACATTTTCTACTCTTATTTGACACTTGACGAGTGATCATTTTGGACCCTGGTGCATAAATACCCGTCACAGTCCCTGTGGGGCCAAGAATGGTGCAGTACTTATCCCATCCATCAGGGGGCGACATTTATTCTTGTGCTGACAGCAGACGTGACATTGAGCTGCAGTGAAGGTCGTGAAAAATAAATATTATGCAGATTTCCATCTGTCTCATTCTTTCCCGTCTTCCTCACGCTGTCTCTCTCCCCTCACCCTGAGGCAGTTGCTTTACTTTTATTGCACTTTTTTGGACGGCGGTTGAGTTTTATCTGGTGTTTGGCTGTTCTGTGCAGTGGCATTGCTCTGTCTGGTGTTATCTGCTTTGGCTGCAAAAATGACAAATTGGGGACAGACAAAGATTTTGCGGAAAATTCCCGACCTTATCTCTGTTTCCCCTTACCTGGCATCATTTTATGTGTTGTGGCCCTAAAAAGTGCATTAAATACTTTTTTCCAGGATGGCTTGAGTTTTCGGATTAAATGTGATAAGATCAATATTGCTTACAAACTCTGAGATGATAGCACTCCAGTGGGTCTTGGTTGTCGTTTGTCTTTGTGTGAAGGTAGAGTATCTGTGCGTGAGAGCTGTCAGACTTCATTTCATGGGAATTGAATTTGAACATCAACAAATTAGATTTTAAATAGGCTAAAGCAGAGGAACATGTTCATTTGCATATGCCCCACCCCAGCTAATAAGTATCAATGCTGACTATGATTGATTTCTTGATGCATGAGCTAGCATCGTTTTCTCATTTCAGGTAATATTTCAGGAAATAACCCTTCTAAAGGGATTATATTAAGCTAAAGGCTTGTTTTATTATACTTTAATAATGTGAAGTTCGATAAGAGGATGGACAATGTTATTAAAGCTGCTCATAATACAATAATAAATATGTCATGTTGCTATAACTGATAAAACAGTTTTTAAATTGTTGTTTACTTTCTCCTTTTTCACTTATCTAAACTGTGATCTGTATTTGTCATACACTTTTTAAGGTCTTTTTGGGATCCGCTTTGGTTCTCATGCCTGTGTCTGTCTGTGTCTTTATAGGATCATCAGTTGAGTGATGATACAGTCCTGAACCAGATTAACCTGGCAGAACCACCTGAATATGAACTTCTAGACCTCAACGCTGAGGAACAGGCCCTTATACTGGCCACTTGGTGAGTGTCTGAATCAATATGGATATGTGCTGTTTCAATGGTGGCTGTAGTAACAGGATGGGCACCAGTATCTAGGTACTCTGAAGTGACAACAGTGATCGATCATGAAGCACAGTAATTGCATCCTGACTGTTTTTTTGACTTCAGAACATTTCATACAGATTGAAATGCAGTAATGACTATACACAGATACACAAAAGCGGCCTCTTTGTTATTTATTGTATTTTTTTTATTTAAAATTTTTATTTTATTTTATACAAGTTTGATTCTGAATTATAATGTAATGTTTAGTATTTATATTTTTCTATTTGTGTAATTAACAAAAAAAAAAAAGTTAATTATATTTACTTTTTTTACTCTCATCTGTAAAATGGAATGATAAGGGTGTGCAACGGTGCAAAAGTTGTGAGACCTGGTGCAATAGCCAAATATGTCCATCCAATATATAGACCAACAATTAAAAATCAGATCAAAATGGTGCAAATTCCCCACCCCCACATACTCAAGTAGACATTACTAAACTAACTTATAACTGCAAAACAGTAACTGTGTGCTGCTCTTTATTATAGATATTTAAATCACCATTCCTTCAGTTTTATTAAAACAGTATTTTACGTTTATTTTAATTGAAGCCACATATGAATTTGCAAGGATGTTGCTGTGAAGGTAAAAGTTCCACTTTTATGGAAGTTTTAAGTCTTGCAGAGGAATTGCATATACCGCCACTGTTAAAAGTTAAATGAAACGCATCACATTTTTGCCACAAGTGTGTGTATATGTGTCTTGGTTTGTGACACTTTATTATAGACAGTTTTAAGAGTCTACCTTGTGCATGTGAGATTGAACATACTTCTGAAAATCAGGTTGGTAAAGCCCAAGCCAAGCTGTTTTACGAGTATGACTTCAACAGGTCTTTTGGCTGAAATGTGCTTAAATTCATAGACCCAAAAATGCAAGGAAAAATTGTCTCTCTTTCTCCTCATCCTTGAGATTAGTTTTAGTAGCTGTAGTATTTCATTGTAGTAGTTCCTGACTTTTAAAGCTGCAGCTCGACATTAATCATGTTGGGGATGTGTAAATCGTTGTTATTGAGTCTTGTTTTATCTTAGTAACTTTGAAGTGCTGCGTCAAGCCTTCGTCTTGCGGAATGTGTTTTTGTGCCCAAGTGCACATTGATAGCGGTCTTCTCCATCCTGAATAAAAAAGCCTATGGTCATCCACCCCCATCTCAGCCCCGGGAGGAGGTGTGGGGTTCTCCTACACTGTTCTCTAATTAGCTTTTTACCAGCCTGTGCGCCCTATTTGTTGTAGAAAGGTCGTCATCCTGCCCGACTGGCTGCTAGGAGACAAATTGCAGGCGTGGAATAATTAGCAAGGCGTAATTATGCAGGCCAGGGACCTTAATTGGGCTGCGTGATGGTTGAAGGTGAATTATGGACCGTCATTGGTGCAGTCGAGCAAAACCGCACGTACGGTTTAACGGCATTCTGTTGGAATGCGAACAGTCTGCCGTACATTTACTAGCCCTGGCTAACGTAAAGAACTGTGACTCAAATGAGAAATTCAGACAGTTACACCTTGAGGAAAGTAGCTGGAGTTACCTAGAATACTGAGTTATGGTTATAATAATAGGATTAAATAATTGAACTGCTGAGTGAGGGTTGAGATGTGCAAGCTCATATTATATCCTTTTGACTGTCTGTGACCACTTTGTTTTAATGCCTCTACTACAGTAGGCCTGGTGAATTTCATGAAATGCGGGGGTCGTAACCCAAATGCAAAAAAAAAAAAGCGTAGGTTTAAGATCTATGGTACTTGCTTGAACTTAGTTTTCATTCATTTCTTTTAGTAAATGAAGCACAAATTACTGAGAGAATCTTCTAAGTAAAAATTATATGTTTATGCCTTACAGTAATAATGTCATTTATGCAAAAAATCATAATGGAAGGATTATTTATTAGTTTTTATTCTTTTGGTTGTGGATTGAAACTTTTTTCAATTCACAATGTTTAATGAGCATTTGTGTCCTTGACCTGTGAACTAAAAGGAACGTGTGCTGCTTTTATGTGCAGATTTTTTTGATTGATTGTGGTTTGTTGCTTTGCAGCATAGACTTTCAGAAGAATAATCCAGTTCACAAGCTAAATAACGAGGAGCTCCTGGCCTTCACGACGGTAAGACGCACGTTTTTCTATCTTTCTCTTACAGCCACATCTCTTATCAGTACACACAGTTGTATTTTCAGACTGACAGACGGGATGTATGTAAACTGTAAATTCACTGCACATTTGAAATGATCCCCACACTTTTAAAAAGTTTGAACAATCTGGACAATTGAGGGGCCCGTACATAAAGCTGTGTCGTTCATTGATTTGTGAGGAGACAACACATAATATTAAGAACCAAAATTTAACCCAAATTTAAGTTATTATATTTTAGAATATCATATTAATTTTTTGTAGGCAAAAAAGAAAACATTAAAAACGCCAAACGGATTCTGCAGGGGTATGTAAATGTATGAGATTATAAGTCTTTTTGACATCTGTATGCTGTTGAAGATTTGACTTTGTAATGTCAGAAAGACTAAGATTTGTTATTTTGACATGTCATTATATTTTTAGGTGTAGCAGATTTTGACAGCTTGGGTGAGAATGATAGACCGATTGAAAACTGCCTGTTTCCTTTCAGCTCATTCACTCAAAACTCACGTTACAGAAGAGTGAAAAGCCATCAGAAACCTAAACGCCTGGTCAGTTATGAGGAGGGCAAAACTCACTTACTGAAACTGAGCTGGTGAAGACACTTCTCTTCCAGCAGGCCAAATTGTCATCCTCGATTATCTTTAAGCCACTTCCTGGTATTTAATTAGTTCAGTGTTTCAGCCACAGCCACACACAAACAATTTGGAAAGTTACCCTGAGGGTCACTTCTTTTAATCTGTAGCAAGCATCCCACCATTAAGATGTGGAAACAATGATGTGGTTATTCTTATTAGCAAACACCCTCAACAAAAGCACTGCATATGTTCTGCTTAATCGATATGTACCGGTGTACTGCAAATGAAACCCTGCAGCAGAGGCGTGCCTGTAAGGACAGTCATGGCTCAAAACGACACTGTCTACATCTGTTGTGAACATCATTTTTAACTAGCAGCAAATTAGCATACGAGTTTTTAAATCCGCACCCTCTGCCCACCAACAGCATCAATTATTTATAGTCTGTTATTGCGGATGACAGTTGTGTGTGATTTGTCCATTTACATGTCTCTGACAGCAAAATCAACCACTTGAGAATCACAGCTGTGTATCTCGCTATATTGTGGAGGTGCCATGTTAAAGCGCTTGTATTCTAAACTAATATTCTTTATTTATGCATGTCCGTAGTCAACTAAGAACGCGTCTATAGAGCCATAGAAACATGAGTTGTTTAAAAAAAAAAAAGTTGTCAAGTTGTGCCATGTCAAGGGGTGAGCTCAGTCAATGCGTAAAATGTAGTAAAAAGTAAAATATGGACATAAATGAGAAACAACTATTTACTAATGCATTTCCCCATTCCCAAGTCTTATTTTACTGAACATTTTTGCATTTTCCTTAACTGGCCAGGAAATGTTTAACATTCAGCTCTATTTCCTTTTGCTCCAGACCACCAGAGGCAGTGCTGAAAGCACTAGTGGAAAATCCCTCATGCTCGCACTTGACCGAAAACAGAATAACAAAGGGCAGCTAAGCGTTGTTGCGGAACTCCCTCTGGGCTGTGTGAGATGGAGCAGCAGTGTTGCCAAGGCTGCGGTTTTCCCGCGGAATTGGGCTACTTTATTACTGTTGCCGCGGGTTGTTTTTCATGTCCGTGGGTTAAAGTGACCCCGATAATGTGATATTTAGCCCCTGGAGTGCGAATTTTACCAGGGGAACCCCGCCAGAAATGTGTGTTTTACCCAAAGAGTTCTTCAGGATATCCACAAGCTGTTTTGTCATTGTTTACATTGCTATCAGTTACGCTATCAGTTTTCCTTTGTGAGCCTGGACTGCAGCGATCGGAGATATATTTCAGAAACATCACATTTTGTGGAGGCTTCAATCTTCTGGGTGCCTGCAAGTTTGAATGCCTCGGGAGATATGCACTCATACAGTGCCGTCCACTAATATTGGCACCCTTGGTAAATATGAGCAAAGGTGGCTGTGAAAATAAATCTGCATCATTTATCTTTTTGA
>NW_015540946.1:913108-920188 GCF_001515605.1 Sinocyclocheilus anshuiensis
CAAATCTGCCTGGAAGAGGATGTGTGTCTATATCGTCCTAATGCACGTTGAGGAGGAGAGTTAGAGTGACCAAAGACTCTTCAAGGATCACAGCTGGAGAATTGCAGAGATTAGTTGAGTCTTGAGGTCAGAAAGCCTAAAAAAAAAATCAAACAGCCCCTACATCACCACATGTTGTTCGCGAAGGTTTCAAGAAAAATCCTCTTCACTCATCCAAAAACAAACTTCAGCATATTCAGTTGTCAGACATGATTGGAACTTCGAACGGGACTGGCTTCTATGGTCAGATGAAACTTAAAAAAAATAAAATAGCTTTTTGGCAGCAAACCCACCAGATGGGTTTGGTGCAAACAGGGATAAAAGGTAGCCCATGCCCACAGTTAAATATACTGCTGGATCTTTAATGTTGTGGGCCTATTTTTCTGCCGGAGGTCCTGGATATCTTGTTCAGATATTGGCATCATGGATCCTATCAAATACCAACAGATAAAAAATCTAAACCTGACTGCCTCTGTTAGAAATCTTATAATAGGCCGTGGTTGGATCTTCCATCAGGACAATGATCCAAAACAAATATAAAAATCAACACAAAAATATCTCACGGAGCACAAAAGGACACTTCTGCCATGGTTGTCTCAGTTCCCTGACCTGAACCCTATAGAAAATGAGTGGGGAAAACTGAAGAGAAGAAGCACCAACAGAGCTGCGAATCTGAAGCATCTGTATGAATGAATGGTCTCTGATCTCTTGTCAGGTGTTCTCCAAACTCATCAGGCATTATAGAAGAAAACTCAGAGCTGTTATCTTTGGAAAAGGACATTGCAATAATTGGGTGCCAATAATTGTGGCTAATATGAAATATTTATTTCATAAGATTTTTCCCCCACTTTACATTGTTTTACTTCAATGATAGGTTAGGATTTTGTGAATTTTTTGAATGAAATATCAAAAAGATAAATGATGCAGATTTTTTTTCACAGCCACCTTTGCTCATATTTACCAAGGGTGCCAATATTAGTGGTTGGCACTGTAAGCACTGGTTGCCTTGGCTTGACAGTGTATATGCATTATATCGTAGAGTGGATTTACCAACGCTTTGGATTTAAGGTGAGTATTGATTCAACATGGAGACACTCAGATGTTCTACATGCCCTAATGTAATGGATATCATGGATGGACATTGTCACTAGCTGTGTTTACATGGACACTACTAATCCGATCGTAATAAGACTAGAAGCACAATCAGAATAAAAAAAAGTCACATGTAACCACGTCAATCGGATTGAATTGGCCAGATCCGATTCAGATTTCGATTGGATTGTAAGGGGTGGTTTATTCCTTTTGTAATCCGAGCAAGAGGACATGTAAACACTTGATTGGATTGAAAAACAGAAACTGGAAAGTACTGCGCATGTGCAGTGATGTAAAAAATAGAGTTATGACGTGCGGATCGAGCTGTTCTTCCTGGTGAATAAAGCGTCATAAATGAGTGTCCCGTCATTATAAATCTCCCCTATCACTCAGCGTCTATGAAGTGGAGCAGCACAACGTCCCACCAATCCTTGTTTAAGACAATCATCCACAGACAACGGTGGTTTTGGGTGCGGGGAGGGGCACTTTTACTGCTTTATAAAGTAAGCAGCACAGCACAACAGTTCATGTGCTGGTCGTCGCCCAATTAGGACCCGTAGAGTAGATAAATATCAAGTGTGCTTTTTAAAACAGTATGCGACAACAGCGGGAAACTCTGTATATTCATGCAGTGTGCGCAAGTCAAAAGAGTAAATCCGATCAGAAGTTTGTAACATATAAACGCACATATCAACCCGATCACTTTATTTAGCGTTCATGTAAACACTACGTTCGGATTCATCAATCAGAATGAATTCATTTCGATGGAATCAAAAAGTGTCCATGTAAACGTACCTAGTGTCTCGTGTGTCTTGGTGTGGATCATCTTAAAGAGGCTATATCTGACCCATGCCCCGAATGCGCCATAATGCACTTGCTGTGCGTCACAAACAATCATTCAAGCTTGTCATCTGTTGGACCATATTGTGGCTTTAGGGATTGCTGTGAATTGGGAAAAATGCAAGATTGTCCCAATGCCAGACCACCAAGATCATAGGTCTTGCTCTCAACTCTGTGACAATGCTGGCATCTCCAACTCCAGATAGAATAAGGTCAATTCTGAGGGCTGTAGGGTGCCTTCAAGTGGGCCTTGGGGAAGCTCACAGCAACGACGACAGTAGTACCACTGCTTTGGCTCAGGCCATTCCAACGATGGCTTATTCAAAAGCATCTGTGTCCAGTACGAGACAAATACACAAAGATCAGAGTCACACATTGTTGCATGCGAGCTCTAGCACCTTGGTCGCAGAAGCAATTTCTCCTCAGATGAGTTCCATTGGGACCTCCACCTGCTCAGTGGGAGGTTATCAGGACAGATGCCAGTCTTCTTGAATGGGGTGGAATCTGGCGTAGAAGAGGAGTGAATGGCACTTGGAAGGAGGCCCTGCGCACAGCGCTCATAAATGTTCTAGAGTTGACAGCAGTTTTTTACCCTTCATTTTCAGTCTGTTCTAAGGGGAAAATATGTTCTGGTACGCACAGACAACAGGGTGACGCTTTTTTTATATGAATCATCAGGGAGGCACAAGATCACGGAGTGCACTTCAGGTGGCTTGCAGGCTGATTTTCTGGGCTCAGACCTACCTGCTTTCCATCCAGGGAGTGTATCTACCAGGCTGACTCAATCAGGCCGCGGATGCTCTTTCACGTGGCAGTGTGTCACAGGGAGATTGGACTCTACACCCGGTAGTGGTGCAAATGATATGGAGGACTTATGGGACTGCAGCGGTAGATGTGTTCGCGGACAGTCAAACGTCTCACCGCCCTCATTGGTTCTCCCTGAGGGACAAACCAGGATCGCTGAGTCTGGATGCACTAGCCTACGATTGGCCAGACATGATACTGTATGATTTCCCCATGTTACCACTGATTTGGAGGACTCTGTGTCGAGTGCGCTAATGCGGCCATCGTCTGCTGTTAGTATCCCCACACTGGCCTGTCGTCCTGCAGATCAGACCTACTGAGTCAGTTAGGAAGGAAAGTTTGGCACCCACATCCAGAACGATTGAAACCGTGGGTGTGACCTCTGGGCCCAAGGGGACTCTCTTGGAGTGTTCACAGAGGGCCAGGTACACTGTTTTGAATGCTCATGCTGTGTCCACACGAAAGTTGTACGCTTGTAAAATGTTTTGTGACTGGTTATCCATTACATAGTTCATTGTAGATTTTTTTGCAGCATATTTTTGAACTTGGTTGTTCAACTTCCACATTAAAGGTGTATGTGGTGGCGTTAGTGGCTCATCGATCTGAGTTTAGTACTTCTTTGCTTGGGTCTGACAGATTAATTGTTGCCTTCCTGAAAGGAGCGAATCGTTTGGGTCGTCAACGTGGTGTGCAGAGTCTGACGTGGGATTTGAATATTGTTCTCGATTCCTTGTCTGCCCCCATTTGAGCCAATATCAGAGTCTGATATTAAATGGCTGTCATTTAAGACAGCATCTCTTTTGGCCATTACAACAGCGAAGCATGTGAGTGAACTCCATGCTTTATCAGTGAGTGCTTCTTATTTGCGCTGGAGTAATGGATTCAGTAGTGTCTCATTGTGGCCCAATCCAGGTCGAGATGACATGTTAGGGGGTTATTACAGCTCAAGACACGTCATGAGTCACGAGATGACAACTTTGTTTTCAGCACTGCCTCTGGAGCTCTTCTACTTAAGTCATAGAACCACGGTTACATTTGTAACTAGCGACTTTCTGAATGTAGTGAAACAATTTTCAACTTTTTAAATTGTGTTTGTAATAGTATTTCTAACTAACCTGTAATGTTAGTCTGGTTGAATCTGAATTCTCTTGTTCCTTCAGCCGCTTGTGTAACTGTGGCTGATGCTGTTTAAGATTTCTGGTGTGATGTTTCAGCTTGTCCTCTTCCTACATTTTCTTATTTTCTAATTTATACTTTGGTTACTGCCTTACCCGTCTTCACAGACTCTGAATCTGTTTGCATTCATTAGAAGTTGCCTTTCTCTGACTCTCAGATGACCTCGGCTGCTCAGCCTCGCCTCACTGTTCAAAGCTTGTACTTTAATCTTTAATTGTACGAGCAATGAAGTGAATCCTCCGCTCTCGTACGTTCGGCTGTGTGCACTTCTCTCTAAAACTCTCCCATGTCTTGGAATGGGGTCAGTTCTTTTCGAGTGTTTCTGTGTTATGGCCAATTGCAATATTCCCTGAAGTATAAAGTGGCTTTCCCAGACAACTTTAACCTTGAGAGGACATGTTCCTATGCTTTGACAAATTCACGCACCTGTTCTCATGGCCGTAGCACCGAGATGTTGGTGGTCTCTCCTTGAAATAAATCCCTCCTAATCAACATCTTTTAAGATCACAGATTGTTGAGGAACCCAATTAGGTGTGGTACTGTGGAAAAGGGGTTTAAATCTGTGGAAGGTTTGAGTGTCTTGACAGCTTCTGGCAAACAATTCAAAGCCAACTCGAATGTGTCAACACCCACCCCAAAGACGTCACCACAAGTCATCAGATATGCCAATCTCAGGTACGAGGCTCTGACGGACAGGGTGAAGCAGTGTGATGGATTGGAAATGAGCAGCAAAAAGGGAAAGAGAAGGAAAATGTGTCTCCAGAGTCTGACCCAGAGGTTTGCATCATATTCGGCAAAAGCTGTTAGTCAGGTCCCTCTGGAAAAATAATCTACACTTTGAGCAAAGAGTTCAAACAGCAGTTTCCTGTGCCTGATGGAGCTTTGCTTTCAGCATGAACTCTAGAGTCCATATTTTAAGCAGGTTGGAAACAAAATTTATGGGGTAGAATAGGTCTATGAGTCAGTTTGGGATGAGGACATCCTCTGCCTCTGGACATAATTCAGTAGAAATCACTGTAGTTGATGAATTTGTGTTCAAACACTAGAACGAGATGAAATGATGATTACTTGGGTGGCTTTCAGTATGGTTGGGAAAGTTGAATCTTTTCAGCACTGTACATAATACTTGCTTCATCAGAAAGGTTAGCGTTGTTAATGAAAATTATTATGAAGACAAAAACTAGCAGTGAAAAATATTATTCACCATAAAAATGTACTTGTATAAGTACTTATAAAAACACTACAAAAAAAAACACTTTTTTTATATTTTATATGCATTTTAGAATTTATATAAATATTGATTAAAAAAAACTATGTAGCATTTTTAATATAAATATTTATATAATTTCTAAAATACAAAAGGAAACTCTAAGAGAAAATGTGTTTTTCACAATTTCAGTGTCAGGTTGTTTGAAATTATTTTCCAAAGCCTGATTTTTTTTCCCTCTGTAGTTGTATTCTATCAAAACACATCCAATTAGACAAAAAGCAGTCGTCTGATTTGTGTGTAAAACAACCAGTAACAAGTTATCTGTTGCATTTTCACCCACTTGTTTGTGTCGTCACAGGCAGATAAAACTTTTTCTGGTGGAGTTATAGGTATGAAGACTAAAACTGATATCTAAACCTTGAGTGTCACTTTGGTGGGAACGATAGGTGGTTTTACAGATCTGGTTGTGATTAGGTTTAGGTCATGAATATTAATTAGGTTATGGTTAAGTTAAAAGTAGTGCGATTTTCAGAGCTATAATAACTTTGTTCATTAGTAGTCTGGTGTGTGCCAGGCTCTTTCTTTTCTGTACTCTGTGCTATTAAACTCTCCTGAATGTCGTTTCTAGATGTTATGTTTTACTGAGCTTCATTTTCAAATGCATGAGCTATACAGTGTTTCCTATTTAACCTGCATTATAGCACTTGAGCCATCCAAGAATAACCAGTGAGATGGAGCGTAGCGAGGGGTGGGGACTATCATTTATATGTCAGGATTATTTATTTTTTCCAGGGAAGTCTTTTCAGGGAAGGAAGTGAATGGGACGTGTTCTCGTGGCTGAGTTAGCGCTTCTGTAGGAACAGCAGGGAATACTTTCATAGCCCAGGAATTTAATGCTGCAAACACTTTCCTCTCATTTAATCATTTCTCGTGAAGGGTGGGAGGATGATAAAAATGTGTGCTGTCAGAAAAAATACATTGATGTACACACCCTCAATGGATGAGGATGTGTTCTTTTTGTGCTTGCGGTTATTTGTGTGTATGTCTGAGAGCTCATTGCCATAACTCATCTCACAAATGTCCTGTCGCCCAGTGGATGACTTCTGGTGGTGAATTCCTCTGGTTTTAATGATCAAGAATCATTGATTGACCTCAAATACTTTGCACGTACAGCCGATAATGATTGTATTGAATTAACTTATTTATCATTCCACATTCACATTAACAGGATCTGTTGGGCATCAATAGGCATTTGCTGCATCATACACTATCCCATACTGACTCTAATGTTTTTATGCTCCCAGAAATCAATCCAATGTTACATTTGGTTGCGTTCCCAGATGCATATTAAACCTGGTGTGGGATTACACTGTTAATTGGCAAATCAGATTTGAAAAACCTTGTTTAGTTGACAGTATGTCCAGGAAAACTAACTCTTTAGATGATGTGGTGGTTGAGGTACTATTACACACTCCAGGTCAATAAAGCTTTTCGTTTATTTGTTCAGTTCCATTTTTAGTAGGGGTGGGAATCACCAGAGGCCTCACGATACGATATTATCACGATACTTGTCACGATACAATATTATTGCAATTTTAAATATATTGCGATATTCTGCGATATATTGCAATTTATTACCTTTTTCCAACTTCGAAATATGTCCCCAAAGGAAAACTGACAACATCTGTTTTAACTAAAAAGAAACATTTCTCAGTTTATCTCACTTCAGTTTTATTGCTGCAGTGCAAAATGGGATTGTCAAGCAGACAAACTGACCAATACTTTCATGAAAACCTGTCATAAATGTTGTATGCACCTGGCAAACTCAACTATTTGTATTACAGTCTAATCTAGTCCATCTTAATTAAATGTAAACCGGTATGCACTGCTGTGCTACTACAGGTATTTTGAACAGTGCA
>NW_015540946.1:920585-924265 GCF_001515605.1 Sinocyclocheilus anshuiensis
TATTATTATTATTATTATTATTATTATTATATGTAGCCTATATTTTCGGTGCATCCCTACTTGCATCCCCTCCTTGTTTACAAATCCGAAGTAAGTCCATACATCCGATTTAAACGTGGACGGGGCTTTCCTGATAACTTTTCGCGATGCCGCCCGCTTTATTTTACTAACTTACTGAATGCTGAAGGTGACCCAGCTGACCTCACCAGAAAAAAACTCAACACCACCATCTAGTGGATGGTAAAGAAATTGATTTTATTATTCTACCCAATAGTATAATAAAAGATTGATACTTGGCGTCCATGTATCGATACAGTATTGCCGCGGAAAATATCACCATACTATGCTGTATCGATTTTTTTCCCCCAGCCCTAATTTTTAGGCATTTTATTTATCCATTTATTTATTTTTAAAGGAGTTTGCTTCGAACTGCTGTCTTATTTCTCTTCTTGATCATTCCCCTAAACCGCAGGTCTTGGACATGGGAAGAGTAACATAATTCGCATCAAAATCCCCCTTATAAGTGCCAAACCTGCTTCGGTTTCAAAGAGCTCCTCATCTGAGATTAATCATGTGGGTTTTGAGGCCGTTCTTGTCTGATCTCTTTGGTTTGTGATGTCATGGGTGGTAGCATCTCTCCTTGCTGCTGTTGAAATGGAGCCCAGCAGTTGGCAAAACCACCTGGGTGGTTTGTTCTTCCACTATATGTCAGCTCTTTCACGTGCGGTCACCTCCAGGGTGTGGCGTTTCAGCTTGTGTCAGCGGTTTCCGATGATCGTTGATTTGAACCCCCATTAGGGATCTCGACCCCTCCTACACCAGGTCAATGTAGAGATTGTGTTTGTTTGGTTGGATTGGGTCGTTTCCTTGCTGTTTCACCCATGAGGTCCGATACTTGTGTTGATCTCACCAATGGTCTCTGGCCAAGGGCAGTGCACTATTGGCTGCATTGTGTGCCTAAATCCAGTGCAGCCAAGTGTGAACACATTGGCTCTTTCACTGCCAGATCTAAGGTGAACAACTGCAGTTTAACTCATAACTCTTTTGTTAATTGAGTTGGACGTCTCCATTGGGAAATGGCAGGTCTGGGCATCTTGAGAATATTTCTGTCAACAGTGGCTAATTTAAGCCTGGAAATGTAAGAATGGTTGTGTTGCCTGCTGTTCATGATGTCATTTCTTGTGGGTGTTTCTTAAACTTTGGGCACTTTTATTAAACTTTTCCTTTTTGTAATAGGATGACCTCTTTTTTTTTTTTTTTTTTTAAACCATACCTTTATTCAGTTTTGGTTCTATTCAAATGGTTTTTATGTATAGAATTTAAAGGTGTAGGGTAGGTGATCTCGAAGAAGCTAGCAATAGCAAGCTAGCATTGAAAGCATAAGATCCCACCCTCCCTGCAAATCACTCTCCAAAGCCACGCCTCTTCCAAAACACATGAATGTGCACAGGCAGACCAGAGGCTAACCAGCGACACAATGAGAGACGGCGTTAGTGGAGGGTTGATTGCAGTGCGGTCAGATTATCTCATGTCTCATTCACCGGTGAGAAAATGTTACAGTACAAAGTGCATAATATTACAATAATAGCACCTTCGATTAAAAAAATGTAATTAAAATTATAACAAAGATGTGGAAGAAATGACACTGGTGGGAAATTTTTTAATATTATTATTTTTATTTATTTATTCAGCAAGGATACATTTAACTGATCAAAAGTGACAGTTAAGAGTTTTACATTTACATTTTGCAGTTTTTTTCCCCTATTCATCAAAGAATCCAGAAAAATTGTATCAGGTTTCCACAAAACTGTTTTTCAACATTGATAATAATAATAAGAAATCTTGAGCACCAAATCAGTATACAAGAATGATTTCTGAAGGATCATTTGACACTGAAGACTGGAGTAATTTTTGTTGAAAATTTTGTTTTAAAAATGTTTATTTTCTGAAAGTTCACAGGGTTAAAAGTGCCAATAGTTGAAAAAACACTCTTCGACAGGTTGGAGTTGGAATCAAATCTTTCCTAGTTGCCTAATTCTTGCTGAGGGTTCATCTTCGCCATTTCTGTCAAAACGAGAGAGCATCTGGTTTTCACCTGCTGTGTTAAGAGAGCATATTAATGTCAGCTTAGTGCTTTGTACAACATGCAAACCACAGTTGATATTTTATGTGGAACAGAAGCAGATTTAAAACATTCATGTGGAACTTTCAGTTCCAGTGGGCTGTATATTTGTATAACTCTCCAAAAGTAGTTAGTGTGGTTTGAGTGAGAAGATGCCTTACTGTCAGGGTGATATGAGCTGAAGTAATATGAAAAACATTACCTAGATCTATGGGTTACTTCCTCTACTGACCTTTCAGATTTAAGGGTTTGAGGATTAGACATTAATGAGATGTTTCCTGACTCAGATCTAATTTGTTTTCCCTCCCCCATCATGTCTCTGTGCGGTAAGAATTTATTCCTAAAGTACAATCCATGTGATATGGGCTTGTCCTTGTGTCTTCCTGAAGGTCAAAAGACCAGCTATGACTATATAGATGGAGAACAAACAAGCCCTTTCCTTCCACTTTAGACATTTGCTTAATTCTCCGTGACTGATTGATTGCACCCGAAGCTCAGTTTGATTTCACACCTGTGTTCCTACAGCCCTTGTTTTTCTCTTAGACATCATAATAAATGTTACCATCAGTTCATTGAGATCATTTCCACCAGTCTTTCCATCTTCTGCTGATCTGCAGTCTGCTGTTGCTGGTCTCCACTGGTTGGTTGTGTGTGCAGGCATCTTTCCAGTCTACATGTGGATCGAGGAGTCTGCAGGCTGGTTAGATGGTTGTCACGTACCCAGCAAACTTCACAGCGTTTTATTGTCTGCTTTTTATCTTTAAGAATATGTTTGAGCCTACATTAACATTTATGTATTTGCCAGATGGTTTTATCTAAAGAGACCCGAGTTACATTAAAGGTAAACATTTTATCGGTTCATGCATTTCCTGGGAATCGAACCCATGACCTTGGTGTTGCTAGTGCCATGATCTGCTGTTGGAGCAGATCAGGAATACAGATATTTTTATTTAATATATTTTTAAATCATGTTTTGTTTCCTGCAGTATTTTTTTCTTTTAGGGGCAGGTGGTATGGCTGCAATCTATCAGAGTATGTCGCTGTAATTATTTTTGCTGCAAATTCAACCCAAAAAAGTTTTAGACGTTACATAATCGTGTCAAAATCTGCTCCTTTTCTTTTACGTTTACAGTAGATTCAAATACAAATGCAACTTGTGATATTGAAGTACTACCAAAGACACCTTTGTTGTAAGTCATATGCTACAATTTTATTTTATACATGCGCACACTCAGCAGTGATCTGACATTGATTTGGTTGGTGATGAATCCCAGAGAAATGACTTTTGCTCCCCAAATCTTTGCTTGTTGGGTGTGTTATCTGTAATATGTCACCTGACAAGCAATTTCAAATACTTGTAAAGCTGAAATCATCCAGAAGATCATAATTTTTTTTTCTTTTTTAAACAAAGTGTAGAGCATCCCTCTGGATTGGATTCAAGAGATGTACAGGTGCATCTCAATAAATTAGAATGTCGTGGAAAAGTTCATTTATTTCAGTAATTCAACTCAAATTGTGAAACTCGTGTATTAAATAAATTCAGTGCACACAGACTGAA
>NW_015540946.1:925875-964306 GCF_001515605.1 Sinocyclocheilus anshuiensis
AATTAACTTTTCCACGACATTCTAATTTATTGAGATGCACCTGTATCACACACTTGCCAGTAAAGAAATGAATGACCGGATTGCCATTTTTGGGGGCGAACGTTTGCTTGTGTACAGAATTTAATATTTTGTTAATTCTTATTTGTCTAATTTACAGTTTGTTGTTTGCATAACTAATGTAATATAACTTTTATCATTTACATTTTATGACAGTTTATTGATTTATATTTATATTTTATTGATTTATATTTATTTTGATCTGTATTACATTTAAATTATATTAAATATAATTGAAATAATACATTGTAAATGATCAAAGTATAGTCTGGTTTTTGTACCAGGATTGAACCATTTCTTAGTGCTTCTGTTATTTTGTTTGGATGGACTGGATCTTTATATCTAACACAACAATGTTACCTGCCATTTTCGGTTCCTGTTTATAGGGTGATAAAATAATATTTGAACCAAAGGCCTGTCTCTGGTTTTGTTGATCATTTGGGATCTTCATGTGGTTCTTCATTCACTGAAAGGTTTTATGTGTCTGAAGCACCTGCTGTATTCAGAACGATATCATGGCAGTCATGTGCTGGCTCAAATCAGCTTACTGGCTTCAAGATGGTTTCCAGGAAGGACTGGCCATTTCAGGCTGAACTTGAGCTCTCAAATCTGTTTGGAAAGTGGGAACCGTTGTGGTTGAAAGTGGGTCGGCCGCTGGGGTTCATTTATAGCCGTGGCGTTTATCTCGCCATAAATCTTCTATAGTTCCACAAGAGCCTAATGACTTTACCAGAGTCCTTGCTTTTCATGTATATCTCTAAATAAATATGTGTGGAATTAGGTCTTTACAAACTTTATTACAAGATTAAGTCATCGTTTGTTAAGAAAATAATTATTTTTGTTCAGTTTGCACTCTCACTGTTGAAATTTCCTTTGGAACATTAAGGTTTTCTCTTGAAAGATGTCCCAAAAAAAAAAATAAAATAAATAAATGGGGCGCACATTTCATCCAACTGCAATGAAAACAGAGAAGGATGTCATCCTTCCCATTTACCTGAGTTGTCCTGTCCACTTTTGAAGGCTTTTACATGGTTCATTGCTCACCCGTCAACATGTTCCATAGGGGGTAGGACTTCTTTCCTCTTATGTCTACTCAACTCTGATCAGCGAATTCAAGACCTCACAATAAATTATTTCAAGCCAAGACCTTCTCTTTCCTGACTCTGTTCTTTTGCTCAGGGGTAGTTCTTGGACTAAAGACATATCACACCACTCTATTGCCAACACTAGGCTTGTGCACATATAGAACTTGGTGTGTCTGGGATTTCGGTCTCGCTGAATTAGAGCTGTTGTTCACTGTTAGGGACCCTTGCCATATTCAAACACCTTGAGGTGCTTGAGTCATAGCAAAACTGGTGCACCTTCAAAGCTGGTTATTCATGCTTTCATCATCAGCTCAGGGACACCAACATTGGATATTGGACGTTAACCTCAGAGGACGTCTGCTGTCCACCTTTAGTTTTAGTCATGGGGCTTTATTGTCAACATTGTTCACCAGAACGAATTTTGAAAATTGAGAATTTCATGGTAGATTATACAACCACTGACAAGAGGGATGCTTTGACTCTTTAGTAAACTGCATTTAGGTCAAAACGGAGTGCATGTCTTACAAATGAGCTGATGTGATTGTGACATGATAGATTAATTCAGACGCAAAAGGACTTTAGGGTAACTTCTTTAAACAACATCGAATCTTGGAACTGTTTCACCAGTCAGAAGTCCTCAGCATTTTCAGTGAATGATGCTGTGAACAGGTGAATTCAGATGTGTTTGGAGGTCAGCACTCAAGTGGTTTCAGTGACAGGATCACATTGAAGAATTGGCTCCTTTTCTGTTCGGATTTGAATTGGCTACAAAACACCGGAACTTGAATTGGAAAATATGGAAGTAGAATTTGCTTAATTACAGTTAGAGAAATTCATCAGGTAATTTCATTCTGGGAAATTACCTTAAATCAAGACCTTTTTGAACTTGAAACTTTCAGACAAGAGTTTCATTCAACGTTTGTCTTGACATAACTTCATTTTCTAGTTAGAAATGACACTTATTGTAGTTACCGTTTATTTAAATTTTACTTCATTTTAAGTTTACAAATCAAATAAATTCTAAAAATCTAAATTCATTTTTGAAATTGTGCTTTTAAGTACCAGCAGTCCCCCATTTGTAAATCTGCTAGTGACGAGGTATTGCATCAGAACCAATAACGTAGCCACAGATAATAAACTGAATTTTTTTTCTTTCAACAGTATAACATAAAACTAGTGATGCATCGGTTCCCCATGAAGTCATGGTGATGCGTTACAGCTGTATTTTATTTAGCTGTCATCGACAGGTTTAAATTATATAATGCAAAAAATAATCATCTTTCAGGCTGTGCATGGCATCATGCTTGGGCCACCTGCTTCAGAATTAAATGACATTTGAACTTAAGATAAAGATGTTGACGCTATGAGATCATGTCTGACACTTTGTTATTCAGAGAACCTTAACGCTTCTGTATTGCATTTGTAGCCCACTTTTTGAGGTTTCTTACCCACACACCTCACAGATTAAAGTAATCTACGTATAAATACTTTGTGGCAGCCAGATTGTGTTACAGTAGCAGCTCTGCTAATGGTAACTCTCTCTTTTTCAGTGTCTTTCATAATAGATATTGTGCAGATACACATTAGTGATCTGACAGTGAAGGGCTATTTACACAGGCTCACAGAGAAGCTTTGGCAGCATAGCGTGCCAGTTGGTTAAAGATGAAATGGTAGGATATCCTTTTCAACAGATGATAGTCCTCATCCTCATTACATCATCTGTTTGGTAGACCGCCTTACGTCAAAGTGCTACCTCAACAGTGACGCTGATGCAGGATTTTGTAGTGATGGTTTCATTCTGGTGGGCTAAGAACTACTGGCTCAGTGGGAACCACTTGTACTTGTTTATACTATTTATACTGGGTATAGTATGAGTTCTCAAAATTATCTTTTGTAAGTTCACTTTAAGAAATCAATTCAGTTTATTTTTAATTTTCCAAATAAATATAGTTATCTTATATTATATATTTAGAAAAAATTAGAAAATGTAATAGTAAGTGTATTTATTTATTTAATTTTAGATTTTTTTTTTCTGTTTAGGTGAGATTAAGAATACCAATGTGTTTTTTTTCAGAATCCCAAATGTACTTTTTTTTTTTCCAGACAGACATCTATACTTTTTTTTTAAGGAAATACATCTGTAAATTTGTAAGTTTAAAATCAAAGGTCTTTATAAGAATCTTCCCCACAATATAAATATGAATCAACAACATTATAAATTGTAAAACACAAATAATACTGGGTGACGAAACATTTAGGTTTGATGATTGTAGTTTAAAAATGTCTAAATAAATACCCTAACTCCCCCCTCAAATTAATCCCCCCCCATTTTCCAAAATGAAATTCAGGCCCTGGATCTACCTAAAAAACCTGAAAAGCACTGTTTATTTTATTTGTATCTTTGCTCTATTGTATTTATTTGTGCTGTTGCTTGTAGTTAGATTATTTGTTCTTATTTTCTTTATTTTTATTTAACAGTATAGTCTTTTTTTCTCTCTAAACATAGCACATACCAAATTGTACCGAAACATGACTCGAAAACCGTGATACAAACCGAACCGTGAGTAATTTGAACCGTTACGCCCCTACTTTTAATCATATGTAAACTCAACGTACTTGTTGCAAAAGGAGTTTAACACAATGTTTACCAGGTTGTGTGATCATTGTACTTTTGTGCCCCTAGAGAAATTCATTAGTGACGTTAATTGTAACACAAAATGATTTAATATTCCCTCTATTGCTCAGTTCAATGACATCTAAGACTCTGAGTCTCCTGCTGTCTGGTCTTGCCTTCCACCAATTCAGCAGTGCGCAGCCCTCATATTGCTGGTGGTTTTGTTTTAATTCCCCGGTAAGAAGCAAAGACTGATGTTCAGGGAATTTCACAATAGCGTTTTAGAGTTGGTCATGCCTTCATCTTCTACAGAAAGAGCCTAAAGTCTTTTTATTCCCAGAAATGAGGACATTTTGCTCTTTCTTTGTGTAATTAAAGTAATAAAGGTAAAGAATCGAACCACTGAACACCTCATTTAGGCAGCTCTTAAATTTCCTTCTCCCTCCATCTCTCATGATGTCTCTCTTTCTTGGAAAGACCTCTGAAGAGCTATGCTGCTACTTCTCACATCTACTGTTCAGTGTCTTGTCTTTGGACGGGTGTCTCTACAGGCAGCCTGCTGCGGCTTTAGCCCATTTATTATTCCAGCTGTGCTTTTATTAGTGATGTCAAGCTGCTCTGAGTCGCTCACAGAGTCATCCTTCTTTTTTTAGTCTTATACATTAGTATCCGGAAGACTGGCTATTCTTTTTTTTTTTACTTTGTTATAATAAGGGTGTCCAAGAGTTTGGTTCATTTGGTTGGTTTGAAAGTGGTTTTAAACTTGAAATGATACTCTAGAGTTTGGTTAAGTTCATCAGATGAAAAATACTTTCAAATTTTGATCTTTTTTGCTATAGTAGTTATTGGTTAAGATTGGGTTGAATTTGGAAAACTGGATCGATTTCATCCACTGATTTATATTTTCATATATCAGAGTTCAGGTGCATAAAGTCATGAAAAATGGAAAGCAGAGTTCCTAAAGAATCCGTGTCTTTCATCTGGTCTGGAAACTTCCTGAAGGATTAAAATCACCTTACTCTTGCATACATCTTATTTATCTTATTTATAATTTTGAAAACAAAATCCCTCGCCAAGAAAGGTTATAGGGATTGGTGAAACGTGAAATTGGTGAATGATCAAGGGTATTTTGAGCCAGTCACGATGAATGAGAGGTCTTAATACATGTTTTTACAGATGTCTTAATACATGATTTTGTGAATGATTTTTTTTTTTTTTTACTTGAATTTTAATCAAAATGTCATAACTTGATCTTCCAGTCAAACAATTTCTCTTTAGTGGCATATGTAAGACTTCTCCAATCATTTTGTTCCCTTAAACCCACCCCTTTCGTACTATTTGACTGCAAGCTCATTCAGATCTGCCTACAGTATATCCAATCAACAACCGATCAATAGAACAAAGTCTCCGCCTTACATTTTTCTTTTTTTGGCAGTCAGTTTTACTTGGATTTACATCACAGTACAGAAGAAAATGGATACTTCAGTTTCATTTTGACATTAAAGCTTAGTAGTCCAATATAGTTATATCCTGCAAAGTAACTAACCATACACCGTCTCAGTCTTGGGCTGGTCTGGTGATTAAAGTGCCTTCCCTCCCATTTCCGAGCCCTGATACTGTTACCATAGCAACACGGGATTTTCAGAGCGGCAGAAGCATGCGGAGAGGTGCCATTCTGGAAGGAGAGGGAGGGGTCAGTAGCTTGAAGTTGTTTCTTGGTGGTGGTTCTTCCCCAGGGAAGGAAGCAGCTTTGTGATAATCATCTTGTCAACGTGGCATTGCAGTGAGCAGCGAGACCTCTTGGGGTGGGAATTTGTTTTTCTTGCTCGTTGTGTGTGTGTGTATTCACAGCATAGGACTATGTGTCACCCACTGTGTACTAGATCCTCTTGTGCTGAGAACAGTCTCTACTTCCTCTACTTTGTAAGGCTTTGTCCTGGTATCACACACAAAATCTGTTTTTTTTTAGATTGATATTAATCTTAAAACCAAATGGAGACTGTTGACTTATTTCTGGAAGCCCACTGCCTTTTCAGAGCACCAACATTTGAGGGCTTTTTCTCTCTTCTTGGCTGTTTGTTTTTTTGAAGCTGCTTTTTTTTTATGTATTACTGTAATTGTATTCAATTTTGTGCATCCCAATGCAGTTATGGTCTGAGTGAGTTTGGGTTTTGTCTTGGATTCTGTCTGACCTTGGTGTGGCGCTGTTCGTTCTTCGCCCCCTCGGGGATCTTGTGTTATCAGGTTCAGATCTCAGATTTGCACCCTGGGTTATGCTCCTCTGAAAGATAGATAGCACACACTTAGAGAGAACTCAGGACGTTTTGCTGGGAAAAAGACAAAAAAATCCACACACTATCAGCTTGAGTTTCCAAAAGATGGACTGCCAAAATGCTTATGTCACTAACAGCTTCTGCCTTTTCCGTTCAGCCGTTCAGTTTTCTGAAACGTTCAGCCCATTTGGAGACATCCGAAGTGTCTCTGTTATTCATTGTTCATCAGTGCTTCAGAGACATAGCCAGGTTTATTTTTTGAAGGATTGTCCAAAACTGAGAAATGCTGTACCAAACCTTAAACGTTTTGCTTTCTAGTGTCTAGAAGATATCTTCTAATATGGCGTCCTATCTGAAAAGTGAGTTGAGATGCTCTACATATGTAGCACAAGAAGCTTAGTCTCACATATAGCCAGACCTTTGATTAAACACTTCATATTGTTACTTATTTTGTCTGTTTTCTATCAATATTTTTCAATGCTATATTAAATTTCTGCCATTTTTTTTTAATGCTGAGCTAGATGCAATGCATCGAGGCTGCTTTGTCTGTGATGATACATGCCATAGATCAAGTGTCTTATGAGGCAGCATAACTTTTCTGCATACTGTCTGGGTAGGCAGCTCAACTGGTGACACGCTCTTGCAGTGTAGTCTTGCTGGAGCCCTTGTGTCTGTAGACAGAGTTGGGGTGAGGCCTGTTACAGTAAGGGTGAATTTAAATATAGACGTTTCCACACAGATAAATATAGACCCCCACCGTACAGTAGGCTAACACACAGTGAGAAAATGGACCACAGAAGACTGACGTGTTTTTTACAGAAACATTACTCCTCAGCAGCGCCCACAACCATTTTCCTCTTAAAATAAATCCGCTGCCATTTTGCCAGTCTTGTAAGACAAATTCATCAATGTTGGCAGCACATTTAAATGTCAGACTTCTTAGTTCATTGAGTTTGTGCTTCATTGTCTATAAATATGGTTTAAAATACACCATGAAGTCACAATACTTTTCTGCTCTTTTTGCATTTCCAGAGAGTGATATTTATTTATTTGTGTATTTTATGTGTGATACATTTTTTTTGAGGATCAATGTTTATAGAATTTTATTGATGCGAAATGGTTTAAATTCAAATAGTCACTGTCATAGTTAAAAACGGAATTCGAACAACTGAAATTGGAAGAGCACATTTGTATATTGTATGTGTATATATAGAAGGGGGGGGGGTGTTTTTAATATTTGAGAAGAGATACTAACATGTTGCTGTTCAACAGACTTTTTTCTAAATACTTGAATATAAAAAAACACAATGTTGCTGTTGTAGTAAAATGTAGTAAATTCTGTGTCTTACACATATTAAATGGCTGTAAAAACAGGGAGGATGAGGGTGAGCAGTGTTTCACAGCATATCTGATCTTTGAAGTTAAAAAGCAAGATGGGAAGGCTTTGAAGTGTATGTCGGGTTTAAGAGCTAGAGTTTGATGAGTCAGGCTTGAAGTCCTCATAAATCACATGTAAACACTCCGGTGCTTTTTTCTCTTTCCTTTCTTCCCCTTTGTAGGTCAGGGGACCGAAGTGCTGTTACCCTTTCCTGATATCCAGATATAGTGCTTGAAATCATGATATATTAGACTTGTGCCGGTATTCGGTAATGTGATATATCACGGTAATGAATATGCACGATGTTGTTATCGTGGGCTCTTCTAAATACCGTGAATAATTATATATTACAAGTTATTCAGAATTTTGAATGCATTTTAAGAATACTTTTCCCATCAACTGGTCAAAATGCACAACACCGCTGTATGCTGCGTGAAAGATGCATGCGCACTCTGATGTAAATAAGCGCGGACGAGAAGCACATGGTGGAACATGTGAGAGACGCTCTGGATGAAAGTGCACTTTCACTCTGACAGCAGATGGCGCTAAACTGCAGAAATAATAATAATAATAATTCACTTAAATGAAACCCTGTAAACAAAGCAGCTGCTCTATCTACTTTGTTTCTGAATCGTGCTTAAATGATTTAAACAGCCATTCATTCATGTGTATTTGCTATGATGTTCATCACAGAGCCAAATACTTAAATATTTCTTTTTCACACCACTGTATATGTCTCATTATTTCAATATGTGTGTGTTCATTGACCACAAATACTCCATTACTCATACTCTTTCTTGCTGTCCAAGAAGGCCAGGATCAACCCTTCCTCTCCCTTTCTCTTCTTCTGTCTCTCCCAAGTTGGCTCACTGCTCATGGGTCTGACTGTGGTTCATTGTCTCTTATTGACTTACTGTACTCTGGGTAGACTTACTATTGTCTTTCTCTTATTGTTGGCGCTGTGATCCCATGATCTGATCACTGTTGCTGCCACTAATTCCTCTTCACATTTCAGAGCCTCCATTTCTAGTTTTAAGCATTTGTTTCATCAATATAAGGAATATTTTTGGCATTTCAGTTGTTGCCAGCATCTGTATTAAGTGTACTGTAAGACACTTAGGATAAAATCATCTGCTAAATGACTGCTTGCTGATTTACCTTTTGATTTATTTTAATCTTATAAAGATGTACAAGCGCATATTTGAACTAGATGTGGCCTGGGTCCCTCCATCATTGTACACAATCTATTTTTACATTTTAGATGACCTTTTCCATGATCTAACACTCATTTAGAGTTAATATTTAAAAACACTAATTATTTAATTAGTTATTTATTCATTGTTTAGTATTTTTATTTATTTATTGTTGCTAATTGGGTATTGGCCATTAGGGTTGGGCCGATAGACGATGCCATCGTCCATCGCCGATGGCTGACAGACATCACGATGTTGAGCCGGCATCGTGATCTGTCCCGCCCTAGGCACTATGGCACTAGCAATGACAAGGTCATAGGTTCGATTCCTAGGAAAAGCAAGAACTGATAAAAAAAAATAGCTACAATTGGATTTACAGTTGAGCTATTGTTTAATTCCTGTAGGTCAAACAGCAGCATGGCGCTAGCAAAGATCTGATTAAAAAAATGTGATACTTTGAATACAATGGAAGTCACTTTGTTTTAAAAGCATCTGCCAAATGCATAAATGTAAATATGCAAAGGTTTGCTCAATAGTATATACAGCCTTGCATTTACCACTTAAAAGCCTTTTCACATGCACAGATATGTGTTTCTAGAGTTCTTGAAATCCTTGTGCTGTAACAGACACCTCATATATTTTAATTCAGTATTGACGTGTCAGTCTTGCTCCAGTTAAGACAGGATGAGTCCACTAACCCTTGCTTACCTGCTGCTCTGTTGATGTGATACAGGCCAGCGAACGCTCACGTCTCTGTAAGCAGGGAGTGGTGTGTGTTTGTCGGGGGTATGCGTTGTAGATAACTTTTTTAAATTGTTGTGGTATTTGTATGATTGCTGTCACTGTGTTTGAGAATGTGAGAGGAATTTCTCTTCTTGCTTTACAATACAGTTGCACATATGATTTCATATGCATGAAAATGGGGGTGTGAAAAATCTTTGTCACCCTGAGTGATATTTTCATCTCTCTTTTTCTTCCTCAGTGTTTGCTGTCTCAGCCAAAGTTCTGGGCAGTGGAAGTGACATCACTGTGCCTGAGGACTAAGCTGGAGAGAGGAAGCTCACGGAGAGTTGAGCGTGCCATGATGCAAACACAGGTAAGACACAGTTCAGAACCCACATGCACACTCATAATGTGTTCTTTGCCAGAAATATTCTCATAAAACATACAAATACAATAAGGACAAAGTCTGTGTATTCCACAGTCTGCAACTATTCCACATGCTAGCTGATCTTTTAATAGACTTACAGTTGCATCTCCCGGTGGATCGTCAACCACTGCAATAGATTTTAATAGCACATGAGATGTATGAAAACACTTCTGAACAACTATTTCAAGCCAATCTTTTTTTAATAACTACACTACTGTTCAAAGTTTTGGGGTGAGTGAAAGAAATTAATACTTTTATTTACCAAGGATGCATTCCACTGGTCAAAATTGACCATAACATTTGTAATGCTACTGAAGATATTCAGATTCATTTCTATTTCGTTTGAACATTCTATTAATCAAAAATGCTGGAAAAAATGTATCACAGTTTTCACAAAAATATTAAGCAGTACAACTGTTTTCACAGGAATAATTTACATTTTAAAACATATTAAAATAGAAAACCGTTGTTTTTAATAGTGGTAATATTTCACAATATTCACACAATATGCAAATAAATGCAGTCTTGGTGAACATAGAAGACTTCTTTTAAAAACATGAAATAAACTTAAAAACCACTTCTTGTTTCATTCTAGGAGCCAGAGACTCCGTAGTCATTGTTTTAGTCACAGACTGTACATTTCTTCTCTTTAATGAGCTGTAAGGAAGTGACACTTCATTCAGAATGCTGATTCATACATTTACTGGCTTCAGTGTAATAGTTTCACAATTTTAAAGCACCCAGAGAAATGAGATCCCAGATTTCCTTCTGTTGTTTTTATTGCATTTGTGTGTGTGCAAGAGAAATGGAAAGATAAGCCCGAGGGAATAGGATGCTTTAGCTTCCCTTTGGCTGCTTCCCGTTTCCTCTGTCATTTGTCATGACCGTTTGTGTCCATGTTTTACTGAGGAAAATCCAGAACAGTAAAACCAAAGAAGTGCTGAAATGTTTGGTGTGTATTCTTTTGCATTTGTGTGTGGGGGGGGATTTTAGGGAGGATTGGAGAATGGGATTTGTCGCCCTGTGCTCTGGAGGAAACGGGACAGCCTGGCCCTTCTTGTCCTCTTGATCAAATTAAATTGTACGGCTTCCAATGACTTTCTGAGGAGCAGAAAGACTTGTCACATTGTCAAAGAAACTGGTTCATTTGTCCATTGTTCCAGATTGGATTTTTTTTTTATTTATTGTAATTTGTTCATTGTAGGACTGTGACACATTCTGTCCACTGTGTAAATCCATCTTACCACTCAGAGACATTATATAGCTGTTCAGAAGCATCTGTTCTGCTCTGAAAGGGATTTACTGCTCAGGTTATGGTTTAAGTTTATAGAGTCATCAGTCATATTTGAATGGCAGGGCTTCTTAAATGGTCATAAATTAAAATCTAGTCTAGTGAAAACACGCCTGTCTGCCTAAATCTACTGTAGCGAGAGACACAAATTATTATTATTATTATTATTATTATTATTATTATAAACAACTCTAGTGGGAAACACCAAATTATATTAATTATACATTAATTATACAATTATACATTTCAATCCATTTATATTATTATTATTATTATTTGTAGTAGTACTAGTAGTTTTTATTTTACTTATTGTTACAGTTATTATTATTAGCACTGTCTGCTGCTGACAAAACACAGATAAAGAAGTGTTGCAGTAGTTAAACTGTCTTTTTGCTGTGGCTGATGATGACATCCCTCTTTTTGAGCTCAAGTGATGTCCATAGACATGACCATGAGCGCTGAAGTTGATCATCAGTTAAGAGCCTATAGAGACACTTTCTGTATGAACATATGACTGATGGAAGGTTATTAGTGAGCAGAGTTCGATGTGACACATTGCTCTCTAAATTATTTTTTTTTTTGACTGCTTTTTTCCTTCCTTTAAATTTTAAGTGTTTAAGCTGCTCTCTGACATCCCAAAACTCAATGTGACAGATCGTTAGGGGAGGCTGACTCTATGAGGCCACCCTGAGGGGCAAGTTTGAGTCCGACAGGAGATCACAGCAAGTCACACAAACACCTGTCCATCACAGAGTTAGAGGAACATGGTTCCAGGCGAGTTCATTCCCAGCTGAGCAGGACCCCGGAACAATGGCGAGAGAGTGACAGCACACTCTCAGATGAGTGAAGAAGGACCAAACACTTTTAACAACGTTAAAAAGATGAGGGAGAGAGAGGAAAATGTTGAAGAAAGTCAGGTAGCGCTTTGTTGAAGTTCAAATCCACATACAGTTTACATACCTCTCTTTTCTCAACCGTTTGCATGCCCTTTAGCCAAATATGGAATGTGTTTAGCTCTTTTTTAATAAGAGTGATTTCGATTTGAAAAATAAGATCATAAAAATTGTTTCAGTACTGCCCTGAAGAAGCTATATAAAAGATGTTCGCATATATTCTTTCTACAAGATGATGATAACTTGATTTGTACAAATTGCGCCCTACGAAAGTTTACATAGGCTTTGTTCTTAATATTGTGTGTTGCCTTAAGCATCGGCGACTGTTTGCAGTCATTTTGTTTAGATTCTGATGAAACTGTAAATGTTTCTAATTTTGTGGTGATGGTGGCGCTATAGAGTTTGACTTACAAACTCCTTGATTGATAAAGGCATTTTTCAGGCAATTTTATTGCATGTTTAGCTGTTTGGATTCCTTTTAATTAAATGAATCATCTACTTGTCTGCTGACACAGGCCTCCGTTAATGGCTGAAATTCTTGTTCTTGATTGAGTGAATTCCAGGAACATACTGAACATTTTTACACAATCATTCATAAATACTCATCAACTTCACAGATAATGTAATCAATCCAGAAAGATTTTTGTTTCCACCCTGAACAGTCGTGACATTCTGTGAATATTGCAGAGACTCTTATCTCCTCTGTCTCGCTGCGGTTCGAGTTTCACTGCGGTACTTGACAAACTTAATTTCCTCTGCCTCCTCTGGCCTTTCTTCTGAGATCAAGAGTGCAGAGTATGTATTCAGAAATGGCAGAGAGGCACTTCGCCTATGTGCTCTGCATTTTTCTCACAGTTTAGAGCCGCCGGTATCTAGGCCACGGAGTGGGCCAGAACTTCAGAAAACTTTTTATTCCCATTGTATATTCAGAATGGCAGCGTCTGGTGCATTGTTGGATTAGAGGTGCTCTTTGTGACTGCACAATTTGCATGTGCGGGGCTTACACCACACGCTATCGGCTGCCACCCTCTTATTTTTCATTTACTCCGATCAGGCACTGGATGAAGTAGATTTCTCTGAACGTAATATTCAATTTCAGTGCTTAATCAATAATATCCCTGAAATAGAAGTTGGAAGCTTGGGTCTTTGGTATGGATTTAGGCTTCTCGTGGCAACGTTGGAAAAAAAAAAAAGACTTCATTGCGTATTTTTGGAGCAGAAAAACAGTTTTGTCTTGAAGTAATTCACTGGAGATATGTTTTTAATATACGTGTATATATATATATATACATATTTAAATCTACAACAGATGCACACTGCATGTATAGATGTATGACAAGTAAGTGACTCTGACTAGACATAAAGTATTTTCATCATCTTAATCAATTTTAGCTTCCTTTTTCTCAGTGAACCAGCCCAGTTTTAAACTAAACTTCCATGAAAGTCTGTTTTTAGTTTGACTATGATCAGGAATTGTCCAGTGTACCTCCCAAAATATATGTTATGTTACATCATATTTGATATGATACATGATATGTTATGTTATATGTTATATGTTATGTTTTGTTGTTTTATGTTACGTTATGTTTTATGTTATGTTATGTTATGTTTTGTTATGTTATATGTTGTTATATTGTTGTATACACTAGCATATGGATGATCTCATGAACCAGAAAGCCTCATAACTCTACTTTTGATTTTAGTTAGGTCTTTAAAAAGTACTACTAGCCTAGTTTTACTAATACAAAGTGCTAAAGCAGTTATGGTTCTTCTACTTTAATGCTAGATTGCATTTAAATTGCTGTGAATGAATTTTGAGTTTCCATAGGGGCTATTCTTGTCCTGCTCTCTTAAAGTATGCTGAGTCATGAAGTGTGCTCAGTGATGTCATTTCCTCCTGCCGCAGTATTTGGCTCTTGGAGTTCCTCCATGGAAAGGTTTACATGTAATCCAAACTAAACTGCCAAATTGTCAACTGTGGGGGAGTTTCCTTTGGCCCATTTTGTAAAAGGCGTGAGCAGAGAGAGCTCAAGTATAACTTTGTTAGTCATTGCAGTGTCATTTTTGAGTTTTCCGTTACATAAAATCAATGGAAGATGTATACCTAAATCTGTACCTTTATCCACAATTTCAGTGGCATGTTTCAATAACTCTGTTAGTTATTACTGTGTTTCAGTTTTCAGGCACTGTTTGCATGCGGTGCATTACTTATTTTGACTGACAACTGATTAATGGTTTTATAAGTCGTCAAAGATGCTTTTTAGTTGATTGTTCTTTCTTTAATAAAAGAAATACTGGGTACACCTTAAAAGCACACTCTTGGATTTTAGATTCAAATGTACTGGTTTAATTACTTCAGTGAAAATTATGATAGAATTGATATGTAATTTATATATTTTAATAATATTTGTATATCTTCTTAG
The DNA here is from genome assembly GCF_001515605.1 of Sinocyclocheilus anshuiensis. Classification (NCBI taxonomy): domain Eukaryota; kingdom Metazoa; phylum Chordata; class Actinopteri; order Cypriniformes; family Cyprinidae; genus Sinocyclocheilus; species Sinocyclocheilus anshuiensis. The sequence goes on from NW_015540946.1 coordinate 940,233, forward strand.
ATATCGAATAACAGCATATTGGCTTAAAACATCTTGATGTAAAATAAATATTTTTCATTTGAGAGAAATATTTATTTCAAATATTTAAATTTTCAAAGCTACATCAGATGTTATGTGCACAAAAATTGTTAAAAAAATTATTGTAATGCTTAAAGATGATGCACTGTCTAATAGACGTCACGGTGATATGCGTGTGTTTACTGGGCGGTCGTGGTGCTCTTCCACATCGGAATTAATTTCTCAGCTGCTCCCTCAACCCTTCCTGATCGGTAGATTAGCACTTATATATTTGAGGCATTTTCCAGCCATGAAAATGCTAAGTAATTAGTTATCTGCTACCCACAGATGAGCTTTGCCATCCTCCATAGAAACTGATCGTATCTACTCAGTCGGAAGTTTTATTTCCAGATGAATTTCTTCCAAAGTGAACCCCCAACTGGAGCTGGAAAATTACCTCTTTATTGCATTTAGTTGTCAGTTCACAAAATGCATTTTGTGGAATATGTAGCATTTATTTTCTTTAGCTTGATTTTGAAATGTTCTGGAACTCAAATGTTGCAGACATCAGTTCCACATGAAGTTATTTACAGCATCCTGGGGGGAGATATTCAAGCTGGTACAGTATGGCACAATTTTCCTGTCTTCTCTTCATTTTAGTTCTGCTTGCAGTCCATATGTTCATAATGATTGACAGTTGGGGGTGTCAATCAAAAATTTGTAGGGTAATGACCTAAAACAACATTTTGTGCTCTCTCTGTTATTTTCAGGCAACGATGCTTCTAATTTGTGGTTGCGGCCTTGTTTGCATGTCGTAAGCAGCTGCGTTGTGTTATTGTGTTTTGTCTTATTGCTTTTTGAAATGTTGAAATATGGTTTGTGAACAGAATGAGTGTTGATCTTTTTACTAGAGTCTCAAACAGCAGGCCTGCACATGCTTTAACTGAGTTTACGCAGCAGTCAAACCCTGTAGCGTTTCTCCATGGAGAGCAGAGAGGGATCTCATAAAAAAATTGAATAAAGATGCTGTAATTTTGGCATGTGCTGGCACATCTATTTGTTATTGCCGTCATTCTTGGAATTTGTCATTTTTTTTATTTTATGCATCTCAGTCACTTTTTTCCATCTTCTTGTTACTGATTGGAAAATATATTTAGGTCTTAATGTGAATGGTTGAGTCACTGGAATAGTTTTTAAATTGTTTGCACCGCAATGCATATTATTTGCTTAGGGGTGTTTTTAACATGATCACATATCACATATCACCAAACCTTAAGCGCATTAAAATGCTCTTTATATTAATGTCTTTATGTTCCATGGAGGTCTGTAATACTTGGAGAGTGCTGCTCGGCTGTTGTTTCTCCGGAAGTTCATGATTTGAAATCCTTGCTCATGGCTGCTCAGTTCTATGAACTACCTTGTTTTCTTGTAGCGAATTCTGAGGAAAATCTGCGTTATTTCACCATAATCGCAATGGCAGAAGAGAAAAATGTCATTGGAGAAAGCAGTAATGGTTGAAAAATTAGACTGGAAGTGTTCTAAACGTCACTTTGTTCTCTTTCAGACCTTGGTGGATTTCTTTAGTGAGAAGAACTGTCCCGTCACTGAGAGACTCAAGATGTTCTACACCTGCCGGGCACCTCATCTCTGGGACCTACAGGTGAACTGAATTCCTGTTTGTGTATATAAATCTTCTGGTTTCTCAAAATGATCATGCTTTCGAAACACTCATGTTCTTAAAACTCTTCCCTTTTATGGCATGCACACACATTTAACTAGGGATTATCTCCATAAACCCTACAAATGAATGAATGAGTGAATGAATGAATGAACGCTTAAACGAAACTCTGTGTAGCTGATCATGATCTGTGTGCGCTTAAAAATGCATAAAAGAACTTTGGTCTGGGAACCCATTTTACCCTTGATTGAGTTTTTTTTTTTTTCTCATCTTCATTATGTCTGAATTTATGTAGGGGATAATTCAGATATTATAAAGCCAGATTAACTGAGTTAATTTGAAACTGAAATTATTGACTCATTTGTTGGTGCCTAAATTGATTAGCTTGCATATTTTCTGTCATTACCAGATGCACAAGTGCATTGAGCTAATCACCTCAAATGAGCGTAGGCAGCCGTTACTTATCTATCTACTTCTCAGAAACCCATTTCTGTAAACACAACAGCTGGGTTATACAGCCAGTGTCGCGTCAAAAAGAACTTTGGCAGATAGAATATGAAATTCATTTCCTGTACACGGTGAGGGCATCCAGGAATATGAGACAATGAGTTCATTTTGACAGTGTTTGTCAGGTAATAGAGCAACATTAAACTCTCCATTCCTGCCTGATTGGGCAATAATGCAACTAATGTGAAGCATACAAATGTTTTCTGAAAAGAGAGGTTGTTAAACAAGTGAATAAATCAGAAAAAAAAGATGTATGGAGGAGAACGGCAAATTGTAACAGGTCAGCATGGATGAAGGGTTTCGAAAGAAAAGGAGTGAAATAACTGAATAGAAAAAGAGAGTGAGTGGTGGAGGGAGGGATGGATAGATAGATGAAAAGAAAGGGAGGGCTGATGTGATCAGTCCTGTGGATGACATTGCTCACACTCTGTGTAATAACAGTGAAAAGCAATAAAGCTGGAATTGAAGTCGCTTCTATTGCTGGCAGGGGAATAGAATGCTGCAAAACTGCTAGCGAGAGAGAGAGACAAGAGCAGCATGCAGCCAGAGAAAAGTGTGTGTTTCTGTCGGGTAAAGAGACGGCAGAGCGTTGGAGGGCATAAAGAGTTTTTTTGTTTGTTTTTTTGGGAACAGATTTCAGAAATTGTTGGATTTGCTTTCAGACTGAATCATTTTGGCATGTGCATGAATCAGAAAAGCGTTCACTGTGGCAGTTTTGTTGGAGATGAAATGAATGAGGAAATGAAAAGATAGAAAAGTTGCACAGATTGGCTCCCAAAGCCTTTCTTTCTCTGTCACTTTTACTTTTATTCTCTCTCTGTATGTCACTTTTTCAAATTTAGTGTTTTATTGTCGAGACAAAAACTGTGCGTTTGTATTTGCTGTCGTAAAATTGAACGATAAATTAAAATAGCAGTGTGAATAAAATAAAATAACAGTAGTTCAAAGTAAAATAAAATGTAAATAATTTAATCTGTAGTAGCAGTAGTACCTTATTAAATGGAAAGAAGATATTCGATAAAGTTATATATATCAAAATATAATGTTGTGTGTGTGTAACTATATATATATATATATATATATATATATATATATAGTTCCAAAATGCTATAAATCCATTTTGATTAATTTGAGTAAAATGTGTTTTCTTTACCAAGAAAGTGGCAAGATGAAAACCACTATTTTCTGTTTCAAACTTTCACATAGCATATTTAGGTTATAATAACATAAAACATTCAAATCCAGATTTTGATTTTCAAAGATTTATTATAAAATTGTATTATTTTTTTCCCATAATGCAATAAATCCATTGAATCAATATAAAAGTTATTTTTCATATTGAAACTGTTGAAAATACACAACATAGACATACACATATGACAGCCTCTGAACTTGGTCAATACTAATCTTATATGCAGGCACTGGACTAAAAATACATTCAATCAGTCATAGCTCCAAAAAGAATTCAACGGGTCATCTTGTTAATGCTATAAATTAATTACAACAATAAAAGAAAATTTCATCATGAACATACATGAACAACAAAATCACATTAAACCACAGAAATTCCAAAATGACATTTCCCTTACATTCAACTTCCAAAAGTGCATTCATCGATTTATTTTTATATATATATATATATATATATATATGTGTTCTTAAGTTTAATGTGTAGTTTAAAGTAAAGGTGTTTAATTGTCATGGGTAGATAAAATGAAACAGAGTACTACAATTAACATTTAAAAATAAATTATATATTAAAACATGTAACATTAATTGAACAAATAAATAAGAAATAAACTTAAGATGAATAAAGAAAAATAAGACTGAAAGTGTTTATACTGAGCAGAGCTCTGTGTGTGTGTTTGTGTTTCTCTCTCTTTCTCTGTATTAGTTAGTAGCATCATGTTTTGTCTCCTGGCTGATAGGTCACATGATCACTGGCAGCCTCACTGGTGTGTATATATATCTAGGTTTATAGGTACTACCCATAATGCCTGTGGGACGTGATATGCCACTGAAGGCGGGTGAGGAGGCGGGGGAAGGTTTGTCATAGGACCGAAAGGTGAAGGAGAAATTGAGCAGGAATTGAGCATTTCCTGCCGCTGAACCGCTTGCAGCTACGTGTCTGTGATGTCTCGCTGATATTCGAGGTCGAGGGTGATGTTGGTTCAGTGTGATTATACTCTCCACAAATACAGCAGATTTATAAATCAGCATCAAAAACTTCAGTAGATGATCTCCAGTGGGGGCGGAGCACATCTCTGTATATTTATTATCAGAAATACACAGACTTACAGTGGACACAGCCTACGACTCTTCATCCTTTTTGGCACTTCATCCATCTGTTCTTAAATGATCTGTGAATGACAGAAAGAGTTGAAAGAGTGTAAACACACGTTTAACCAGTAGCATTCATCAGAGACAGACGAGGGTCATTAATAGCACAGATGTATATATAGCTCTGACTGTGAAGCATGACATTGTGGAGATAGATGGCCGTCCGCGCAATGCATCCTTTCAGAAAGAGGGTGAGAGAGAGAGAAAACGGACAGAAAATGAGAGGGGGAGGGGGGGCAGTGTATATCCTTGGTAAGGTGTAGAGAAGTGTAGGTGACATCTAGAGGGATCTTTTATTTTATTTTAGTTTTATTTCATTTAATTTAAGGTGTTTTGTTTAAAACACTGTCCAATTATTTCATAATTTTTTTAAATGAAAATTGTCATGTATCCACTCTTAATGCCACTCTAAACTCGTCACTTTTTTTCTGTGAAACAAGATGTCAAAACTGCTCTTTTGCATATAATATACACTACTCACAAAAAGTTAGGGATATTCGACTTTCGGGTGAAATTTCAGAATGCACCTAAAATGCACTATAACCTTTACAGGTGAACTTAATTTGACCTTCTCTAAACTTTTGAATGCACATGTTTCAGTACTTATTGCATAACATGCTATTCTCTAACAAGGTGATTAACTGCAAAAATCACAAGTGTTTTTCTGATCAAGTCTGATCCATGAATCGACCACTAAATGTTCTGGTTCAGTGACAGTTTGTATTTAAACAGTCCTCTTCATCATGCTGTTCACATTTTGATATCATGAGACCAAGACGACACCTAACAATTGATCAACAGTACCTGGCCATTGCGAGGTTTCAAATGGGATGTTCTCAGAGGGAAGTTGCCACTGAGCTTAGAGTGTCACAGAGTGTCATCAGCAGGTTGCAACAGAAACAGAGAGAGACTGGAAGAGTCACAGAAAGTCATAGAAGTGGATGTCCTTTGGCCACATCCCATGCTGATGACCGCTTCATTATGAACAGTGCCCTGCGGAACCGGGTGTTGAATGCCACTCAACTCCAGGCACACTTAAGGGAGGTGAGAGGCATCCGAGTGTCATGTCAGACCATTCGAAACTGCTTAAATCAGCATGGTCTGCGTGCTAGACGACCTGCAAGGGTACCTGACCACACCACCAGGCACACAGGCATCATCGCCTTGCATGGGCCAGGGAGCATTTGTGCTGGATGAGGAGCCAGTGGGCCTCAGTGCTGTTCTCTGATGAAAGTTGGTTACCATTAAGCAGAAATGATGGCTGCCAAAGCTGTTGGAGTCATCCAGGAGAACGCTATGCATCAGCCACTGTTGTCACCAGACGAGCCTGTCTGGACAGGTGTGTCTAGTGAATACAGAACTGCCCTACACCTTGTGAATGGTACTGTGACAAGCCAATACTACCATCATATATATATATATCATTATTCCAGTCATTGTGCCTCTGCATGAGCAACACGGGCCTGATTTCATCTTCATGGATCCTCAAATGGAGTGGCCTGCACTTTCTCCAGACCTGAACCCCATAGAAAACCTATGGGATCAGTTGAGTCGTTGTGTAGAGGGTCGTAACCCTGCACCCCAGAACCTCAATGACCTAAGGGCAGCCCTTCAAGAAGAGTTGAATGCTATGGCTCGGCAGACAATAAGACGACTTGTGAACAGCATGAGATGTCGTTGTCAAGCTGTAATTAATGCTCAAGGACACATGACAAGTTATTGAGACATTGAAATTTTTTGTTGTGGTATACCCACCGCTGTTGTTAGCTTTTGTTTCAATCAATTGTTTGAAATGAAGAATTTACCATTGCATGTTTCTACTTAAATGCCCTACTTTCATGATATAATATCACTGTAGCATGAACTTTTTACATTTTCCATAAATTTCACCCGAAAGTCGAATATCCCTAACTTTTTCTGAGTAGTATATATACTTTTAGAAGTAAATTCATTTGAAAAATTCAGGTAATGTATCAAATAATGTATCTCTCAACAATGTATCTTAAATAATGTATCCCAGGTCGTGATTTGAACCCGATTCACGCTAAATATAAATCTGTAAAAAATAAATAAATTAATTAATTAATGTAACGTAATGTAATTGTGCCTTCAGATAGGTCACAAAGTGAGCCAGGAGGGGGTAACTGCTTCTGTTGCACCCTCAAATAAAATGGCTTAATGACGCCCCTGGTAATATCTGTAAAGTGCCAAAATAAAGTACCAAAATAAACCAAAGTGAACTGCAAATCACTGAACGCAGCCGGTTTATTGGTTTATTTTTGGCTCTGTACACATGCTAAAGATATATATTTTTGAGTGCCTCCCACATACTGTCTGTATTTAGAGGAAGGTGGGCCATGTTGACTGATCTTGGCTCGCTGTTTGTGTGTATGTGTGTGTTTAGAGGCAGTTGGCGAGTCTGTTGACTGATTTGGGCCTGACAAGTTCTGCGCTGCTAATCTATGAACGACTGGAACTCTGGGAGGATGCAGTTGTCTGCCTGGAGAGGATGGGACAGCACGGCAAGGTATGCTACTCACATATGTTTTGTTAAAGAAAACTTCAAACCAGTTAAGTATCAGTTTAAATGAATAGTACTTCCCTAAATTCATGCCATTGGTTGAGCCAGTATTGCTGTTGGGTTGGACGATATGTTCAAACAAACAGATCATTGTTTTAATAGCCTTACAGTGTTTACTCTTCAGGGAAATCGACCTACAAATGACTTGCTCATAGTAGTCTCTGCATATTAAGTTGGGATAAGAGAAAGTGACTTCTGTTTAAGATCTTGAAGAGGGATTGATTGCTACTTTTACCTCTTGCCATATCTATCTCGTCCCTTTATCCTCTCTATCTCTCCTCCTGCTCTCTTCTTCTTTCCTTTCTATATGAGCTCCTGTCAGCATGCTCTAACAACACATCTCTCTCGCTGTGTGTGTTAGTGCACATTTCTGGGAGCCATTTCACAGCTTTATTAAGTTACCGTCCTCTTTGTGTGCCAATCAGATTATAGGGTACATCTGAGGTCAATAAAACCAGCCAATCACCCCCAATCTGAGCTGTAATATTATAAAAATGTACTGACATCCACTCCACTGTAGTACCTGATATACTGACTCTCACTTTCTTTCTCTCCCTGTTTCCCTCTATCTACTTTTCCCTGCACTCTTATTAAAGCTTAAAGCCATAAACTGCAGGTATGCGTAGAAAAGAAAGTAAAAGACAAAATACCGATACGGGCGAAAGGGAGTGATGCTTCATATGAAAGGAAAGAAATTAGAAAATCAGTGAAATATGTGAAGCAGAGAGAAAGTGAGGTGAGAAAACGGTGCATACACAAATCAGCAAGACTGGAGTGGGAAGAAATGTTTTGTTGCTTTGAGTTTTGCTGATGGATTAATCCATGCGATTCTGTGTTCATTTAATGAGTGAACATCTTCAGAGCACGAGGGACGTGTACTGATGTTTATTTGATTTGAGTTCAATTTATTGTCCCATGAAAGCTCGCATCAGTTATTGCAGATTACTGTTGGAATTTACTGTGTAAAAGCTCTTTCCATTAATACTTTGGTATCCCACTACTTTTACTTTATTTTAAATTACATTATTATCATTTTACCTTTTTAATTAGTATATAAGACAGTAAATCAAATTCTTTTGCAGTGATTGCTGTCAGATGACTATTATCTAATGTGAATTTGTAGTACAAAATTTTTTTTTTTACTAATTTGATGTTTCTGCAATTTTTTTAAATTATTTTATAAATTGTCTATTTAATTGATAATGGGATTGCAAAAAATCCAGATCTCATATGAACAGAAGATAAAGCAGCTATATATAATATATATAAAATTTAGTTTGACCTCCTGATGTTGAAGATGAATATTTTACAAAGGTGAAGAGTTTTTCATGACCTTTTATTGAAAACATTTTTCCCCCCAGGACTTTAGTTTTCCCTATTCCGTAGAAAGTGCATTTGTCATTCTAAGTTAAGAAAACAGTTGGTAACAAAACACTTTACATTAGAACTAAAGGTTTACTGCTTTAACTAAAGGGTTTGGGGTTTCTTGCAGTTAAGTCCAGAGAATTTACCATAGTAAACATACAGAATTTTTCAGTTTCCTTTCTAAAATTTCCAACCTGTTATTTGCATTGAAACTGATAACCTAGCCCCCAATTAGCATCCATTTGTGTTGTTGGCAGTCATGAGATCCATCAGAGGAAACTGCAGCCTGACTGGGCTACACAAACCTTGGTCGGCTCCAATGGCACCTTGTTGTTTGTAGGCAATGTGAAATGTGCAGTTTATAACGGCCATGAGGAACAAAGGAGCATTCAGGTGCTGTCAGACCATGGGGTTCTCTTTCTCTCCTGTATTACCTTCTCTTATCAGTGTTGCTCTTATAGAACAGAAATATGAGACTTTTTTTTTTTTTTACCCGAGTAAATAGCTTATTCATCCTGTGTCTGGGCCTTCAGGTTTTGAGCTTTCTTTTTTTATGTAACAACTGTGTGGAGTACGAAGAGATATTGTTCCCACTTCTCAAATTATGTGTACCCACGAAAATAAATAAGCACCCAAATAGAAGTGCTGGGCAAGCACTGAGAATTTTATTGCCGCCCACCCCCTCTCTCCCACTACGGCTTTAGTTCTGAGCGTTTGCAAAAAGCCAATTATCCATCCATTCCCATGAATACCAGCAGGGGTGGAAGGGCAGGCGCCGATGAGAGATGCACTGTAATATAGCCCAGCATCCAGTGTATTTCAGAGTGAAGCCACATTCACAGTGATTGTAAGAGTATGTGTTAATGGCAGCAGAATTTCGCCAGCTAGATTTAAACAAAGAGTTCATGGGCTTTTACATTTAGAGAAGCTGTTCTTGGCTGTAGCGTAGTACTGGTGAGCCCTACCATGTCAAGTTCTCATGTTCATAAGGGTTTGTGGCCACACATACTGAAGATGTGTTGGTCCTTGTTTCTCATGTTATAGATGAAGGTTTTAGTCTGACTCAGTCCTGTTTTCAACCCCTCTCCCAAAATAGTTTCCGGTCTTCTCTGTTTTATTTGGGATCTTTGTGGCTTTTATCTACTTAATTTTGACGTCTTTTAAATGTTTATTGCTAGAAAACACTAGTCATTTATCAAATCAATATTTAGACAATTTAAATATTGCAGAGTTAGCAAAAAAATGCAAACCTCATTTGAAATGAGTAGAAAATAATCTACTAATCTTATTTTTTATTTTATGTATGAATTTATTTATTTGCTTTTTGCGTAGTTTTGTTAAATGTTTTATTTCAGTTTTATTGATTTTGGACCCTTGCTGTTTCTAGAAGTGATTTTTTAAATTTCTTTTTTAGGAATCGTTTTAGTAGTGTGGTTTTTAATAATATAAAAAGAATGTAACAGCATACCTATGTCATTAGTTTAATCTACGCACTATATGGCCAAAAATATGTGGACATCCACACACCACACCCAATTTCAAAACCATTGGCATTAATCAAGAGTTGGTCCTCTTTAACAGCTTTCATTCTTCTGTAAAGATTTTACAGTAGTTTTTGGGAAAGTCGCTCCTATTCGGACACAAAATTATCTGAATGATCCAATTCATCCCAAAGGTGTTCAGTGGGGTTTAGGTCCAGCTTTGTGCAGGACAGTCCAGTTCTTTCAAGCAAGGATTGAGTAAATTTCTTTGCATGTCATTCTGGATTAAAAAAGACCCTCCCGAAACAAAGTTTCAGCACATAATTCCCTAGAATGTTTTTATATAAAGTGGCATATTAACTGGAATTAAGGGGCCTAGACAAACCCAATATTTAAAAAAAAAAAAAAAAGGTCTCCACATACTTCAGACCATGTGCATATTTTCCAATATGAGGATTAAAACTGTCAAAGTTTGTTTCAATCTGGTGGTACCTTCTTTTCTCTCAGGCGGAGGAGATTTTGAGGCGTGAGCTGGAGAAAAAGGAGACGCCATCTCTTTACTGTCTGTTAGGTGACGTGCTGAAGGATCCAGAGTATTATGACCGAGCATGGGAGCTTTCCAAACACCGCAGTGCACGTGCCCAAAGGTCAAAAGCTCTGCATCATCTGCGCCACAAAGAATTCCAGCAGTGCGTGGAATGTTTCGAACGCTCGCTGCGAATCAACTCCATGCAGGTATGCCGTGCACTTGTGCGTAGCTTTATAGTCCTTACCCAAGCATCCTGTAAATGCTGATAGACATTAACCACCCATACCCCTTTATTACTGAAATGATTTAGGTGTATGCAGGGTATTCTACAAACTTTTGTCTGTACTGGCCAGTGTTCCTTTGCCTTGAGAGCCGAATGATGGCATTACTGTTGCAACATGAATAAAAAAAAATCTCTCAAGTTTTAAAAGCATCATACATCCAATTTACATCCAGTGTCATTTAAATGTCTGATTACAGTCATAGCCTGCTTTTGATGCAACTATCAAAAATCAGTTCACATGTGGTATTTGAAAATAATTCGATAGCATTTTATTTTAAATAGACAGGGGTAATAAAATGGCTGTAGTTTGAGTATTAAATTACGAGAACATCTTTTAACTTTCATAGTAATTTGATTCAGTATTTTTATGGTGCTTCTACAATAATGGTCAACCATTATTTAATACAATAAATAGCCATGAAATTCACATGATATCTGTAAATATAATTGTATTTTATATGAACGGGCAATAAAGTTGCTGGAGCTGCTGTGCAACGCAACACTTTTATATAGAAACAAGATTGTAGTTGTAAACAGTGTAATGGGAGCGGGACACATGCCCAACAGTCTAAAATATTAGTCATTTTTATGTAGAAAATAATAGAAAAGCAACACAGTGGAATACAAAAATGCGTTCAGTGTGAACGAACCCTTAGTCTCTACAAACACAGTGTTTGTGAACTTACGTTTTCATGTTCACCACACATGCACAAGCTCTAGAAGATCACAAGGATGGATGCACTGTATCGAGAAGATTGGCAGAGTGCTGATAGAGAACATGAGAAACACTGAAGTACAGTGGAAAACAGCGAGACAGCAGTGTGTGGATGAAGTGGCATCAGGTTCATTCACCACAGAACCAAAAAGGTGCACAGCCCCCCACACACTCATTTTTCATTCCTCCCTTCATCCATAATGCAGAAGCACAGGCAGCAAGAAGACAGAGTAATTTTCCTGAGGGACTCATTGATGACCCCAGCTTGATCTTTAACACCTCCTCGCAGTGCTGCCGCAGGGCCTGGCCGAGCCAATGCTGCCTTTAGGCCTAGAAATGGAAGTAAAGACAGACGAGTGCCAGAGAGATACAAAGATGAGCACTCGGGAAAAGAAACTGATTTAAAACATATGAAAGAGACAGATTCCTTGAGGTTCATGGGTTCAAAAGACATCATTAATTTTTAGGGCTGAATAACACCTTTAAAAGACGAGTGAAGCACTTGAAGTCTCCCCAATTTTCTTTTTGCCCTTGTCAGTAATACTCCATCATTCTCCCGTCTTTTATCTCCACAGTTGGGTGTGTGGTTCTCTCTGGGCTGTGCGTATTTTTCACTGGAAGGCTACGAAGGGGCCGCCAAAGCTTTTCAGAGATGCGTTGGACTGGAACCAGATGTAAGTCACACGGTCCTTGTAAGGAGATCAGTGTCATATGATCATAAAGAAAGGGCTTGTGCTTAGTTGTTCAGTACTTGTGCTGTCATATGATTTATGTCTTAACGTAATCAATTGATTGTGTCTGCGAATGCCTCCCTGTTTTTGTTCTTACAGGCTTCTATTCGCTTTTATGCATCTATAAAAAAGCACAGACCATTATATGTAGTACAGGAGCCTCTTATACTCCTAATGGTGTACTTAAAATTCAAATGTAGTCAAGAGGCAGGCTTAATACTCCATCCAGGAAACGAGTAAACAAGCTATTAGGAAATATTCTGTAGATGTCTGGTTTCTTAGTTATTTATAATGATTTATTTTGACAAATTACTTTCACCCGTGGACCTGACTCTGATCGTTACTCTCCTCCATTTAGAATTCAGAAGCATGGAACAACCTCTCCACGGCCTACATCAAACTGAGAATGAAGTGAGTATATGTGTAAGCGCTAAGAGTAAAGGCTACATCAACAAAGCTTTGTTTTGCTGGTGTTTTAATCCGTTAAGAGCATTTATTTTTTTGTTCAACAGTGGTATTTGGAATAAAGACAGTAATAAGCAGCCAGTTAAGCTTTCCTTCAGTATTTTGGATGGGCTATGATTTCAAAGGCAGCAGGGGGGGCATACAATGCCATTCAAAAGTTTAGGGTCAATAAGATTCTTTTGGAAATAAATTTAATTCAGCAAGGATGCATGAGGGATCATGTGACACTGAAGACTGGAGCAATGGCTGCTGTAAATTCAGCTTTGCCATTACAGGAACAAATCACAATATTACAGTTGTAATATTTCACAGTTTTACTGCTTTTACTTTATTTTTGATCAAATAAATGGTGAGTTTCAGAAACTTCTTTTAAAAACATTTTAAAAAATCTCCAAACTTTTTAACTGTAGTGTATATAGATACATTAGTACTGCTTCTATTGATCTTTTTTCCCATCCCATGATAGAGTGTGATGGACTACTTGACGTATGTGTGAATTTCTAAATAATAGCTAGCACTGCTCTCACACACTTATCTCTCACCCAAGTAAAAACTGTAGATAAGCCCCTATTCAGGTTCCAGTTGACCTGATTTATGCTGCTTTTCTGTTTCCTTCATCCTGCATCCGCTGGGGACCCTCAGAGGCCTCCTTGCTTTTCAATTACTGCAGGAATGACTTTGGCAGCTGTAATTGCAAAGATAAATCTCCTCCGGGCTCTTGCTGTGTCTACCCCAGGAGCCAGCACTTCACCACACTACCAACTGGCCAATATTAACCAGATTTGGAAGCTAAATGCCAGTTAGGACATTTGTTGCTTGACATGATTGGAGGTTTTTGCTGATTTCCTGTGAGGACCAGAGATGTTTCCTGGAACACCACTGTAACGGCATGTACCTGAGGGATTCCTCCTCTCCTTTGCCCCTCGTCCAATTAGCTCTGTGCACTCATCCCTGAGATGAGTCTTTGGAATCTTCTATTAAAACCTGATTAATGCTCCTAGGGACCATCCAGAACAGAGGAAGTGTGTGTGTGTGGAGAGATTGTGCGCCCACCTGCATGTGTTCAAAGGAAACTAGGCTTTAGATGTTACAATGAAACCCATGTCGAGCCCTGTGTCATAGGCTTTTGTTGACAGCGCTTACAAAAATATCAGATCTGTTCCAAAACCTTGTGATCTGTATTGTTGTCTGCAGCCTATACAGGCGATGTGCTAACTGAAAGCTCATACTAAGTGATTGATTTGGAATGCTCTGTTAGTGATCTGTGTGCCACACAACGTTTCTCACGAGGTGCACTGGAGACTCAACTCAGTGGATTCCATGTAGTTTGATCGGAGCATTTTACTAAGCTAATGATCCAGTACTCTTAAAAACAATTTGGTGTAGAAACAATTTTCTTTGAGAAGTTGCTAGTAAATTTCACAATTAATTACAATGAAACATCAAGTAACATCAAATTAACATGAAATTTTGAAGTAGTAGGACTTAAATTGTATTTTCTTGTAAAACGTACTCCAATACAATTTTGCTCTTTCATGCTGTATTTCTTTTTCTCTTTTCACTCTTTTTCTTTCGCTTTCATCCATATTTATCACTTTCTTTGATTCTTTCACTCTTTCTTTCTCTTTTGCTTTGTCGCTCTTTTTTGCTGTTTCGCTTTCTCTTTCTTTAGCTCTTTCTTGCACCAGTTTCTCTTTCTTTCCCTTTTCTTTGTCATTAGATATTTCGCTTCGTCACCATCAGTTTCACTTTATTTCTCTTTCTTTAGCTCATTCTTATTCCTGCATTCTTTCGCTGTTTTTCTTTCTCTTTCTTTCACTTTTTCAGTCTTTCATTCTCTTTAGCCCCTTTTCAGTCTTTCTCTCATTCTTTTGCTCTGATTTCTTTTGCTCATTGTTTCTTTTCCTCTCTTCAGTTCTTTTGCTCTTTTTCCCTTCATTTGCTGTTTGGCTATTTTATTTAATTCATTTTTGCTAAACATATTTTTTCTTTTCATTCTTTAGTTCTTTCAATTTCTTTAGCTTTTTCTATGTTCTTTCTTTTTCTATCTTTCATTCTTTCTCTTTCTTTCCTTTTCACACTTTCACGCTTTTACTTTTGGATTTTGAGTTATTATAAAGTTAACGTTTTTTTTTTTTTCAACTGAGTATATCTTTGTTTAGAGTATTGCACCATTAACTTTATCAACATGCTAACATCAGACTCTGGAATCAACCATGAGGTAGTGTACAGTAATTATGCTGACTACCTCTACTTTTTAGAACAACCTTTCTACCTCAAATGCTCTCTTTGTAGACAGCTCACTAGGTTTCTGTATGATAACTATTATTAATTGCCACATGCTAACTGCAAGTTTGCCAAAACCAGTTTTTGGAAGGGAGAACATAAAACTACTTTTTTTACTATGTTTTTACTATGTTAAGCCATACGCTATTTAATACTACAGTACATCCACAAGCAAGCAAGCAACTTCTGTTAACAGTAGTTCTGCTAAACACACTGATCTTTCTGTTTTGTGTGTGTGTGGTAGGGAGAAAGCATTCCGCACCCTTCAGGAAGCGCTCAAGTGTAATTATGAGCGATGGCAGATCTGGGAGAATTTCATTGCTGTGTGTGTAGACCTGGGCGAGTTCAGTGAGGCTATCAGAGCCTACCATCGGCTCATGGACCTCAAGGACAAATACAAGGATGTGGAGGTGAGTCAGCCTCACAGTTTTTCTCAGGTTAACCCCAAACTCTTTCTTTTTACATACATTTTCAGAATGTTTTCATCAGATTAAGTGTTTTAAGCGACTTTTTTTTCTGGCTTGTGTAACCAGTGTAAAGCAGCTGGAGTCTCATTTGTGTATCATGTACTGCTGTCATCACTGCTCAACAGCTGCCCAACTGCACGCACAGATGAAACAGTTGTGTGAGAGGCCGTGTGTGTGTGTAAGTGAGATTTGATGAGTGAATGTTTGTGTGAGAGAAGAGAGAGATGATTTCACCCTGATCTGCCCAAATATGTATGAATATATATTCATACTCGCAATGTAATTCTTACCACAGATGGGCTTCTGCCTGCTCACTTTCATCCAGACAGCTCTGTTTTAAACACACCCCGTATGTCTCTCTGCATCCATGGCCCCATCACACTTCTCCTTTGTCATCTGTGGATCTAATAGCGCTGCTGTTATAACACACGTCTTAAAGCTCTATGCCATTAGACACGTTTGTGTGTGGCTGGTTGATGCACCAGCTGCTACATCCTATTAAATGCGTCATTTGTTTTATCATTTGGTAGTCAAATTGCCTGGTAGTTGTTTACCTCCTTAATCTTTAAGAAAATGTCTTGTTCTTGTTTCTTTTTCAGCTGACATCACAGATGCTTCTTACTGCTTTGGCCTCTTCATCCATCTGCCTATATATATACTGTATATATATATATATATATATATAAATTTTCATATTACATTCTGATCCTTCAGAAATTATTCTAATTCTAAACATTTCTTGTTATCAATGTTAAAAATATTGCTGCTAGTTTCTTTGTGGAAATATTGATACTTTTTCATCTTTAATGAATAGCAAGTTCAAAAGAACAGCATTTATTTAAAAAATATATAAAAATATGTAATGTTCTTCTTATTTCTTAAACATTTCTTACGTTTTATTTCTTGCAGTGTGACTTGATTTAACGTCCTTACAACTAATTCTAGCAATTGTGATTTTACAGTAGGTACAGAAAAGAATCACCCCCCTTTAAATAATCACATTTTGTTGCTTTGCAGCCTGAAAGGAAGACGGACACAGTTTTTGTTTTATCCAGTTGTATTTTCTCAGTGCAACTTATAACATCCAAGTGAAAGATGTAACACCAACATGTCAGGGGAAAAAAACAAAACAGAATCAATGAGTTGGAAAAAGGAGCACCCCTCCGGGGTCACCATGGTGGCAGTTAATTATGTTTTATTTTCCCAGGAATTATGGCTGCACCTTAAAGAAGCTGTTTTGTGCATCTCTAATTTTTAAACACCCACCTCCTACTTTGTGAATGGTGCAAAATATCTGAAAACTCTAGCTGTGTCTGAGCAAGTGGCAAATGAGTTTTGCACTCTATTTTAGTTTTAGCAAAAAAATGAAAAATTAGTGTAAACATGCACTAGGAAACTGCATATTACTGGAGGAAGCCTCTAATTCATAGCAATTATGTTGAAAGGAGACATCCTGTGGAATCAGATTTTTGAACGGTAGTATATATATATATAAGAAGAGATTTAATATTAATTAAATCATTCACAATGTTTCATGCTGATCTCTTTCATTCTGATGTGTTTGCTGATTGGTGGATCTTAAGTTAAAATGAACTTCAGGGTAGAAAAGTCTTGAAATAAATTATATAGCATCCAAGTGAAAGATATAACACCAACATGTCAGAAAAAAAAATGAAAGACCAGAATCACTGAGTTGGAAAAAGGATCACCCTTATTTATTATATATTTAGATCAGAGTTTTTATTATAAACTTTATTTCACAATTACTTTTTTATTTTACTTGGAAAAAACTTCCAAAAAAAGCTGATGTTCTAAAGAGCAAACAAATGTTTAGATGTTGGAAGTGTTGGGGTTAACGGTCACAGGGGCACAGATATGTTCCCATTTCATGATGGCATCCCAAAGCTGCTTTCACGCACACAACCATGTTTTGTAACGCTTTGCCTTCTAGATAGGTTTTAAATTAGTAGGCTGTACACCTATACATTATCCCTCATTACATTGTCACTTCTAACTTCATTTCCCATTTTTCCCCCCAGTTTTCAATTTTTCGGATTGTTCCTTTACGTCTGGTGAGCGGCTAGTAGCTCATCAATTAAAAGTTGTTGATGTGAAAGCACAGAAGTTGAAAAGGTCATCGCTAGCATTCGCCTCCAGCCCCAGTGAGAGTTTCAGACGGTAATTGGGATCTGGGCGCTTGGCTGGACTCAAAATCATCACTCACTCTCTACTGTTCAATTTTTCTCACTTCATCATCTCTCTCTCCATACAGAAACCCTTCAGATGCGTGTTAGTGGCAAATTAGATGAGAGCAACTGTTAATAAGGGAAATGCTGTGCTTGTGTGCGGACATCTTGGTATACAGTCATAAGACCAGTCTCTCTGTCTTTGATCCCACCCATTAATTCACATTCCACAGAGACAGAGAAAAGAGAGACCATCCTTCCTCATCCCGAAATAAAAAAAAAGATGGATCAAGTGTCCTCTTCTCTCTCTCTCTCTCTCTCTCTCTCTCTCTCTCTCAGTACCATTCTTCATTCCCTCGTTTCTCCTGGGAATCTCCTTAATTTCACGCTGTAAGGGGATCGTGCAGGAATTACACCCACACACCCATTAAATTTCCCCTTAAACATATCACTTCCCCCATCATGAGGGGGCGGAGTCTTATCCAGTTAGCCCTTTTAGTCATTTCACATGTTCCACATGACCAGTGGACAGTCACAGATACCATCCTGACTATTTTGTTATTAGTTTTATTTTAGATTTTTAAAGTGTGTATAATTTTAAAATTGATGGATTAATGGGTGCAAAAATAGGGTTGTTTTAATTTTAAAAAAAATAATACAATTTAATGTATAACACATTTTGTTATCTAAACATGAGCAATAAAAAGCAAACTCACAATATCTAAAAGTTTTCCTGCCCTAAAATGCATAAATTAGTAAATAAAATGCTACCTAGGTCTCTCATGCTTACTAAGGCAACATTCATTTGATCAAAATAGTTAACAACTTTACTACTGTGAAATATTATTACAATTAAAATAACTTTTTTCTGTTTTTAAATATTTTAAAAATGGATGTATTCCTGTGATGGCAAAGCTGAATTTTCAGCATGATCCTTCAGAAATCGTTCTAATTTGTTAGAATTGTTCTTTGATGAATAGAAGTTCAAAAGAACAGCATTTTTTTTTCCAATATAAATCTTTTGTATCATTATAAATGCCTTTGCTGTCACTTTTCATCAGTTTAATGCTGCATTAATACTTGCTGAATAAAAATGTTAATTTCTTAAAAAATAAAAAAGAAAAAAAAAAGTTGAAATGTAGTGTGTATATAGATAGTATAATCATCTCTATTAAAAAAAAACATTTTATTTTTAAAAATTTAATCCAATGACAAATGTTTTTGTTCAAATTGTATACAAAAGTGAATTTGTCATGTGGTGTTGAGATGATGGCCAATGACCAAATAATTTGAGGTAGAAATGTGGTTATCAGGATCTCTAGGGTGAAAAATTAGATTTCAGAGGCAAAGCCTCTGGAGGAAGTATGAGGAGAGCTTACAGATATTACACCACTGACTTAGGTGACAAAGATCTCAGCGCTCATCTGCTGAGCAGCCGGAAGGGGTCCAGAGGTGAATGAAAGAATCAGGAGAGATGAAAAAGTGATAGCTGTAAGGAAAGAGAAAGGCGATGAAGGATGAACTTTTACTTCAGGAATGCGTGCTGTATATTTCATGCTTTCGTGAAGGATGTGACCACACAGACACACTGTCATGAGAGCCACATAAAAAACACACTGATCTGTGTGGAGGCTGTTTACTCGGATGAAGTTGCTTTCTATCAGTCTTTGCAGTTAAAGTGTGAGCATTAGTCTTGGCTGAGTTACACACACATATCGCTGCATGTCTGTTGCTTTCTCTGTCTGTTCAAGAGCCGTCATTATTACTGCTACACACAAGCACACACACATGAGGAAATAAATGGAGCATGTAAAGTAAATTGGGGTATGTTTTCCCTCTTTCATCTTGTGGAAAAAAAGCTGCTGATGAAGTGAACTGAAGTGCTCTGGAATGCTTAGAATGTGACATCATTACTCATGGTGAAGCTGTCAATCATAACCCCGTTGTGTTTGTATTACTTTTATGGTCTTAGCAAACACTTCACAATAAAGCATACAAATTGCATTAATAGCAGTAACCAGTTTTGTAAATAATGATTAGGCATCAAGAACATTGCCCACCTCGTAATTCCTGATATTGAAATGAGTACAAAAATATAAAAAAGTAATAAAGAATTGTAGGTTAAAATCTACTACCATTCAAAAGTTTTTTTTTATAATTGAATGTAAATAAAATCATACTTTTATTTAGCAAGGATGAATTAAATTGATCAAAAGTGACCTTAAAGACATTTGTTACAAAATATTTGTATTTCAAATAAATGTTTTTTTCTTTTGAACTTTCTATTCATCAAAGAATCTTAGAAAATGTATCATAGTCACAAAAATATTATGCACAACAGCACAACTGTTTTCAGTACTGATAATAAGAACAAAACATTTTTTTTTTTTTTTTTGTGCAATGCCCCCCCCCCCGCAAACACACACACACAGAGGAATGTGGAGCCCAGCATTCAGGTCAAGTATTCTGATAATTTAGTGAAGTTTAAGGGTGTGGTGTGCTTAGTTTAGATTTTTTAGTTTGAGGAGAAAGCCTTCTCTGTCTCTGTGGCACACACACACACACTTTTAACAGCTTCCCTCCAGGGAATCAGAAAACTTCTGACTAGTCACACCTTACTGAAGGCTTCACAGACTCTGGTATTAACATCTGTTTCAGGTGATCTGAGTTAGACCGCGCTAAATGCAAGTGTAAACGGAGTCAAAACACATATGAACAACACTTATAACCACGTTTTTTATGTTTGTGTTTTTTTTTTGTTTTTTTTTTGGCAAACCTCAAAGTTTATCAAAATGCAGTTACTTACTATCCAGGTATAAACTGCAATTTCTGAGTGAGTGTAAGAGAGAGAGTCATAAAAACACTTCTCCAGACAGAGAGGGTCAAGTCTGAACTTTTTGGCTCGTTCTGGTTTCTCTGGCACATGTACAGACTCTGGAGTGTCTGCATTTGTTTGTGTGGTTGAGTGAGAACAGCGCCTCTAATATCCCAGCTCTGTTGGTGGCATGTAGAGAGAGAGTGTGCGTGTTGAAGATGCAAAGAGCTGCTTGGGCTGTCACATGGTCAGGACAGAATAAAGGTTAAGGAATAGAGGGTGGAAACTAAGAGAGAAAAGGAACATCATAGAGTATAAATGTAAGAAAGAGTTAAAAATAAAGTGATGCACAAGCCAGGAACATCTAAGAATGCAGAGGTCAAGTTTAGGGATTTGTGTTTTGACTTCATAGCTAAGGTTAAGTCAGGAGCTGGGATCAGGCTCAGCAGAGGGTAAATGTCAACCCTAAATTAGTTTTCAGATTGGATATTCATGATTGGTTCTTGAGTTTAAACATCAGTTTTACCCTACTAAAAGGTAAATCCTTTAGCATTTAGTTTATTTCTCTTTGTCTTTTGTTTTTCCCATCAGGTGCTGGAAATCCTGGTGCGTGCGGTAGTGGACAATCTGACTGATCACCGCGGCGAACAGGCCTCCAATCTTAAAGCCAAACTGCAGGAACTTTTTGGTCGAGTCTCCGCCCGTTGTAGCACAGACGCCCAAATATGGAAGCAGTACGCTCGTCTCTATGGCGATGGCCATAGCAACAATGTAGAAGACAGCGAAAAGGTGAGTTTTGTTTTGTTGATTTGTTTTGTTTTGTTTTTTGTTATAAGAAGTGCCTAGAATTATTATTTTTCTGCATTCAGTAACTTAATCCAAGAAAAGAAGCACCTGTGATTCTTCTACAGCAGACTAAGGTTTTCAAGCAAATATTGCTCCCTAATCTATTTTATCATGAATATATTAGATTAACAGTTTTTGTCAGTACTTGTAGATTGTAAACTGTGTTTTTTTTTCACTTAAATTTGCAAATAAAACAAAGATTAATAGTTTACAAGAAAATTATTTTGCAGTTGTTTCTACTTAAAAAATCATTTAATTCAATGTGTTATTTGCAGTTTCTTTTTAATTGTTTATGAAATCTACTAGCCATTTCTGAGTGAAAATTATTTCTACATTACATTTTTTCAGTGTAGAGGTAAAGCACTCATGGGTTCGATCCCCAAGACATCTGGTAAAATATATATCTTGAATGCTCTGTAAGTCTTTTTGGATAGAATGCGTATGTCAATATAGCTTGAAGAGCACAAAGTTTCATCATTGAAACTTCACAGTGGGCTTTCTACACTCTAAGAAAAAAAGGTACAAAAGTTGTCACTGGGGCCGGTACCTTTTCAAAAGGCACACCTTTGTACCTAAAGAGTCCATATTGGTACCTTAAAGGTACATATTAGTACCTAAAGTGTACATATTAGTACCTAAA
Organism: Sinocyclocheilus anshuiensis; assembly: GCF_001515605.1. Lineage (NCBI taxonomy): Eukaryota > Metazoa > Chordata > Actinopteri > Cypriniformes > Cyprinidae > Sinocyclocheilus > Sinocyclocheilus anshuiensis. Next base: position 962,145 of record NW_015540946.1, read on the forward strand.
AGGTACAAAAGTGTACCTTTTGAAAAGGTACCGCCCCAGTGACGGCTTTTGTACCTTTTTTTCTGAGAGTGTAGCATGGTGCTGCACCTATAAAAATATAGTGATTTACAAACGCAAACTAATCTTGACAAACTCAGTTTTACATGGAAGACATAGCTTTTATTGGTTGTCGCTTTACTACCTTACATCTGGTTTGGTCACAAAGTCTAACTACGTTTTGATGTGTGTGTTTGTAGGCACTACAGTTTCTGAGTAAAGCGCATCGGTGTGAGACGCAGGCAGCTGGCTGGGAAAAAGACATGGGCAACTTCAGATCTGTGGTGAAAGGTGCCAGAGATATGGCTAATGGTGAGATTTTATACACACACATACACACAAGGACATTTGAGAGGAACATATAGAATTGTGGTCCTGCACTCATTCAGAGAGTCACTCTGTCATGGCTAATGTGACAGCGCGTGAACGTAGCGAGAGACTGAAAGGGCTGATGGATTGAGAACAAGGAGCAGGAGCAAGAACGGCAAACAAGCTTTTTACCCGTTTGACCTCCAGCAGAGACAGACTTCTGTTTGTGTGTGTGGGCACGTGTGCCTGTGTGTGTTTACCAGATGGGTTTGCTTTTGTCTGTCCATCTGTGTGCGTGTCTCATTAGGAGGGATGTTGAGGGTTTGGTCAGTGAGTGTGTGTTGAATTAAACATCAGTAGGGACAGAGCACAGGTTTTGGGTTGAATAGCAATTCTTTCTCCGTTTTTAACTATCTGAATTTCTGTGTCTTAAAGGTCTACTGAAGTGCCTTGAAACACGCAGCGTTATGCTATGTGGTGACGTAATTTCAACTGAAACGGGAAGACCTTTTTAAATAGCCAATAGCGTTTCGTTTATAGTGTTTAGTTTATGACAGCCAGTCTAATAGATTAGCCCTTTAGATTCAATATGAAACTGTTACTAAAGCAAAACAGTGATTATAATGATGCTGAGGATGTGTAGTTTGAAAATTGTGTAATTTATGTTGGTGTAGGGCACCGGTGTTATCTCTTCTACTTGTTAGTGCCGTTTGTCTAACCGTTTCTCCTCCTAATCTGATCCAAATCGCTATAAAATATAGCATTCTGTGTAGAATTCAACTGGGTCCGATACATTTTGTGGTATGTGCGACTCGCGCATATGAGCCGCTCCGTGATATTGTGTCTCTGGACCGGCGCAGACTGTGTGTGCGCTGCGGCGGTTCGTGTACACAACACAACACGAAACCAGACTTTTTTCGTCCCAATGGAAAGCATATTTACACTGTCTGAATCGTTCCTTACTCCCCATATTGTGCACTACGTGCATTTCAGCATACAGAAAATACTAATTCTGTGAACAAGTGACCTATTTCAGCCACAGTTTCAGTGTTTATTTATAGTGTAGGGGGCGGGACATTTCAGATTCTAGAGAGCATTTGATTGGACAGAAAGTTTGATGAGAAGCTGAAGTGCAGGGTGATGTCATCAAAACCGTTGATTCATATTGCTGGAAGTGAGAGACTGTGTAAGATTTGAATGCTTATATCTTCTAAATACGAATTTTGTCATCGTTTTGGAGCACATTAGCTTATAGATAACTACAAAAAGTTTGATGAGAAGCTGAAGTGAAGGGTGATGTCATCAAAACCGTTGATTCATATTGCTGGAAGTGAGAGACTGTGTAAGATTTGAATGCTTATATCTTCTAAATACGAATTTTGTCATCGTTTTGGAGCACATTAGCTTATAGATAACTAAGGCTAACATATTCATACTAAAAGCCAAAAATTTCAATTTTGTTTTCATGGGGACTTTAAAAATCAGACTGCCACATCATGTTATTCTCAGCTCATCTGGCACTGAACATGGACTAGCTTGTCTAACCGAAACATGGTCTCGCTCAAATGTTCGTTTGCCATCTTTTTAGCGTCTCTCCTCTTATTCCATCTCACACACTCTCTCCATCAGCTTGTTGTCCTTGAGTATGCAGGCTGTTTGTTGTTGAACTTAATGATTTATAAAGGGGGCGGCTTGGCAAATGTAGCAGAACCCTTCACACGCCTCCATCCCTTCCCACTTGCCTGCTGTGTGTGTGTGTGTGTGTGTGTGTGTGTGTGTGTGTGTGTGTGTGTGTGTGTGTGTGTGTGTGTGTTTGG
>NW_015540946.1:967078-1006103 GCF_001515605.1 Sinocyclocheilus anshuiensis
TGTGTGTGTGTGTGTGTGTGTGTGTGTGTGTGTGTGTGTGTGTGTTTGGGGAGGATCGATCGATATAAGGGTGAGGGAAGTGTGTGAGCATACGTATAAGATCATTCTTCACTGGGTTGTGTGTGGATTGTGTTTGTATTCATGTATGTGTTTCTGTGCAATATAGCTCTGTGTGTGTGTTGTGAATGAGCTCTGCACTTATTAATCACATCACTTTTCCTGCTATCGCCGCTTCAGGCAGAAACATGAGTAGAAGAGAGAGATGGCAAGACTGAAGGAATGAATTTTGGATTGATGGATGGATGGATTGACTAGAATTTAGCAAGAATTTGGAAGGAAAGAAAGGGGGAGCAAAAAATACAAATTAAGAGAGAGAGAAAGAAAATTTACAAAGAAAGCAAGAATTTAGAAAAAATCCGAGAAAGAATTTAAAAAGCATTTAGAGAGGAAAGAAGCAGGAATTTAGAAAAAGATTTTGAAAAAATAACATTTAGTAAGAATGAGAATTTAAAAAAAGAAAAAAGCAAGAATTTAAGAATTTTGAAACAAATTATTTAGAGAGAATTACAACAAGAATGTAGAAAGAAAAAAGAAAAAGAAACATTTAGAAAGAAAATAATTGAAAAATAATTGAAAAAAATAAGAAAAAAAAGAAAAATAATTAAAAAAATAATTACAATTTTAAAAGATTTAGAAAGAAAGAATGAGAATTTAGAAAGAGAATGAAAAAATGTAGAATTTAATTCCCTTCTTTCATAAATTCCAAAATTAAAAGAATGAAAGAAAGAAAGGGAGGGAGGGGAGAAGTAAGGAGAGAATCAAGGAAGGGAGGAAGAAATATAAAGAAGAAGGAATTGAGAAGTAAATCACGGAAGCAGAAATTAAAGGAAATGATGGAATGACAGACAAAAAGAGAGGCACTGAGGTAGACATGTATACTCATGAAACTGTTTCTTCCCTCCATATGTGTGAGGAAGATAAACAGAGGCCACAGACATTGATATTGCATCACCTGACCTCATGTGACCTTTGACAGCCCGACACACTCACTGTCTCCCCTCGCTGGCTGTGACTGTACTGGAGATGAAAGTCCTCAGTGATTCCTGTCTTAGTCTCTCTGTCTCTCTGTCTCTCAGTCTCTATCAGCTGTAGCAGGTCTAAGCGCAATCCTCAAGAGGCTCTACAGTTGCTGTCTTCAGCTCGACTCAGTTTGAAGAGCCTGGTCACCAAAGCCAAAGTGAGTTTCACACACACTCAGCTTTTAAAGTCTTTAGCTTTAAGGGTTTTGCTAAAGTTTTTTTTAAAGCTATCAATAAAAACAGGCCTCTTTTGTTTTGTTTTGTAAAAGTTGGCATTTTTTGTCCATTTCTGGCTATTTAATGCTATTACACATTTAAGTCAATATAGAATAGTGTTCACAACTCATTTTACTTTCATAATGTGACGAATCCAACAAAACAGGATATTTAATAAGTACATTTAGAATGAAAAAAAATGTATTTTATAAAATACTGTTCAAAAATTTGTAGTATTTTTATTTTATTTTTTTTAAGTTAATACATGTATTCAGAAAGGGCACATTAAATTGATCAAAGGTGACAGTAAAGACATTTATAATGTAAAATAAATTCAATTTCAAATAAATTCTGTTATTTTTATATAATCCTGAAAAACTATATTATGGTTTTCACAAAAATATTAAGCAGCACAATGGTTTTCAACATCAATAATAATAAGATATTAGAAACAAATCAGCATATTAGAATGATTTCTGAAGGATCATGTGAAACAACACTGGAGTAACTGGAGCTTTACCATCACAGAAATAAATTACATTATAAAATGTATTCAAATAGAAAAGGTTATTTTTAATAATATTTCACAATATCGCAGATTTACTGTATTTTGATCAAATAAATGCAGCCATGGTGTGAATAAGAGACTTCTTTCAGAAACGTCAAAAAAATCTTATTGACCCTAAACTTTTGAACGGAAGTGTATATCAGAAATTGATTGGATAAAATGTTCCTTTTAAATGACAATTCATCAATTTTGATTTCATGTTATCTTTAAATTTATTGTAACGTTAAGTTTATTTATTTTTATTTTTTTTATAATTTTGAATTAGATTTTTTTTTTTAAGTAATGATCTTTTTGTCAGCTGTCATTTATAAGTCTCACATTTTTTGTTTTGTTTTCTCTTCACAGCAGCTGTACACTGATGTTGCCACAGGTGAACTCCATGATGACCTCAGAGGTGATGTCACTGAGCTCGAGCAGCTCATCACAGAGCTGCAGGACCTGAGTGCCCAGCTACGCAGCCAATGAGAAGCCATAGCACTGTTTTCTTCCTCCCTTTGATCCTGGAGGACTTGGGTCTTCTGTCGCTTGTTAAATCAACAGGAAAAAACTTCAAAGAAAGACTTGAAAAATGACTGAGTTAAAGATATTTGTCATCATGACCTGATCCAGGGTCAGCTGTCTTTGCCCTAGTCAGAGCTGGCAATGAACTTCCTTTGTTCAACAGTGCCTCGTTCCAATAAATAGTACACAGTCTCTTTCTTTCATACAGTATTTAATCCATGTGCTTGTTTTTTGAACTTGTGTATATGATGATTTAGTCAGTTAATATTGAAGGATGCACAGAGTAGAATAAAATGAGTGACAACTGACAGCTAGGTCAAGCAACATCATATGCGTTGCAACAGTCTTAAAGTCGAGACGAGCTCTTTTGAGTTTGAATCTAGGCCTAGAGTTCGAGTCAAGACCAAGACCAGAAAAGGGTCGTGTTTGAGTCAAGATAGAGTCTGAATGCTCCTGAGACTGACAAGACCAAGACAGTGAAAAAGTCTTGAACTCAGGACAGACTCACTGGATTGTGTATTATCATTTTAACTGTAAGACTTTCCTACAGCTGTCATATTAAGCATAACTCCTCATTGACCCTCCTCACCCTGTCTCTACTGTCTATTTTGTGCTCTGCCAAAGGGAGTGTTTCTGAGATTGCTATCATGATTCCTTGCTGTTAACCTCTGGATATGCGCTTCTGTTGGGCCTATTGTTTTAGTTAATTTAAAAGACTGTTTACACAAAATGTAAACACTGACGATGTTTGCTATAATTTACTTCAGCAATCTTCTTTATCCACGCTAAACTTAACCCTCGTTTATTGTATTTAATGCAACCTTTAACCTGAGGTTAAAGTTTGAAAAGCCCATATTTGATTATTTAAAAGTATTACAGAAACACATTAACATGAAAATGTTTGGGGTCTGTAAAATATTTTAAGAATTTTTGAAAGAAGTCCCTTATGCTCACCAAGTCTTCATATATTTTTTAAATTAAAAAAAATACAATGAAACAGTAATATTGTGAAATATTATTACAAAATAATTTTTCTATTGTATTATATTTTAAAATTTAATTTATTCCTGTGATGGCATAGTCTTTAGTGCCACATGATCCTTCAGAAATCATTCAAATATGCTGATTTGGTGCTCAAGAAAAATTTATTATCATATAAATCTTTTGCAACGTTATAATGTCTTTACTCTCACTTTTGGTCAATTTAATGTGTCCTTGTTGAATAGAATTTTTTTTTTAATTTTTTTTTTTATAAAATTAAATCTTACTGACCACAAACTTTTGAACAATAGTGGATATAAAGTATGTATCAGATTAGGTCATTATGTCATTGAGAGTTTGCAGAGTTGGGCCTTTCTGAGCTTTTTGAATGTTAATATATTTGATTGTCTAATTCTAGTGAGAATTTAGAGAGATTTATTTTTACCAATCTGATTTCTCACAAATCTAGACTCTTTTCCTGTCTTGACGCCCGTCTTGCTTGCACATATCTCTGTGCCTGTCCTCGGAGAAATTACATCATGCTAGTAATTTTTCTACATGGTATTTGAGCATTAGACAATATCTGTAAGTAATTAACTTTCATTGTGAGAACATTTCTTTTTTTGCTTGACCGTCAACAAGAAACAAGGAAATTGGCAGTGTTTGGTTATTCATCATATTCAGCTATTTATGTACAAATGATGCAAGAACATTGCCTAGTAAATTGCCCCGGAGAACCTACAGCATAGCTGGGGGCTAAGAAACATAAATCTGATACAAAGCAAACATCCTGCGTCTGTTCTGGGAACCACCAAGTGAGCTACTTCCCGAGATTACGCAATGTCAGCACACTATAGCAGAGATATTTAATATCAATGCCACATATGTTTGGCATGTGTTACTACATCATCCAAAAAGTGCTGGACTGTTCTTCTGAATAGAGTGCTGAAGTGATGATTGTAGGCCAATGCACAACTTTTATGAATTTTGATGCTGAAATGGCAGAAGTAAAAAGCTAAACGTAGACTATAAAATGAATTACACTACGGTCACATGACTTTGTCTTTCTGTGTTTACTTAAAACAATTTCACTGAAAGTTTGAGTTTAATGTGATCAAAAGGCTGGAAGCAGACTAGTGAGTAGATGTTACCTGTTTGCCGTGTAAATGGGACCTCTGTAGTCCCATTTTGCCACTTGTTTGCAAGAGAAAAGTACAAGTAAAAAAAATCCCAGGGTATTACTAATATATTTTATGTTGTATTTTACATATTTTGATCTTGTTTTAACCACATACCTTATTTCGGGCATTTAACCAAAAACCCAATGTCTTTGAGACGATAGAACTGGGAAATTCTAAAATGCTCACACGTTTCCAGGTTGTGACCATCCCTGAAGCACTCTATGCTTTTGGAAGCTAGCAAGATGTGCCTAAAATAAATATCAAGCTCGCCTCAGCTGTCCTCAAGGTTGCAGTTGTCTAAATGGCAAATACTGTAGCTTAGGTAGCATCTAAAACTGAAATGTTGTGTTTGAAAACCCCGTATTACATTAGAGAGTTGCTGACAGAAGACATTTGCCTCCCTCCCACCGGGGCTGCCCTGCTGGCTGTGACAACAATCGCAAAGCACATTTTTAGCTACATAAACTGTTAATTCCCCAGCACAGCTCTCCTTCCTCCCGCAGGGTTGTGGTGATACCAATGATACAGTGTGAAGTTCCTGTCCTCCCTCTGTGGGCCGCATATGTGACTGCTGTATCATTTAATTGCGTCCCTGCTGTCTCGCACAAATGAACAACTTAAGAACCCGATTGCCCTGCATTAGGTTCTCTTGACAGTTTATACAGTATAGCTGTAAAAGTTGATTGTGTTTGACACTATTGATCTTTTAAATTCCAGATGAAATGGTTTAGATTTGGATATTCCCAAGAGGTGAGTTTACAAAATAAGGATTTTGACCCCTAAAGGGGTTGTTCACCCAAAAATGAGAGTTCTGTCATCATATACTTACCTCACGTCATTCCAAACCTGTTTGACTTTCTTCTGTGAAGCACAAAAAAATATTTTGAATAGTAATTAAGTGGGGGGTTTTTTCTTTTCTTTTGTCCATACAGTCAAAGTCAGTGGGGTCCAGTGTTGTTTGGACCTCACTGAATTCCAAAATATCTTTTGTGTTCCACAGAAGAATGTAAGTATGGATGAATATGTGAGTAAATGATGACAGAATTTTCATTTTTGGGTAAACTATATCTGAAGTATTTATCCAGGGGGACTATATGTAATACAAAAATGAATGATACTTCAAATCACTTGACTGATTGAGGACAGGTGTCATTACTTTTCTAAGCGATCAGATTTGGGATTTTCACCTTCTGGACGATAAAACTAGTGATACATTTGTAGACTTAATAAGGGTACTATCAAGTTCTTTCCAGAAACCAGAATGATTGACAGTTGAAGATAGGTTCTTTTGGTTGGCCCAATACACAGACCACTCAGGGCACCCTAGCAACTGTATAGCAACATGTTAAAAACCTCCCAGAACACCTTAGCAACTGTATAAATGATACATTTTATATTAAATAGCAAGTTTGCCTTTGTATTTCTTGCACATGACTGGCTGATAGAGTACTGCTGTTAGTTACTGCTCACAGCCTGAATAATTGAAGCAATTAAGCCTATTTAATTAAAACTTTATTTTACTTTTTTTATTATTAATATCCATTTTGAGTGCATTATTACTAGTGTTACAATTATTACTAGTGTTACAATTACTCCTTGTATGCTATTCCTCCTGTTACTTTACTACTATTATTATTATTATTATTCACATGGGTGGGAAAGACAATTGTGTGCAAATCCCCATTGAAGTTTTGATGCAGTTTACATGGATTCACAGACCAAAATAAGATTTGAGAGTGTGGTGTAAACTACTTTGTTAAAGCATGCCAAAATCCTGCCATTAACATTGTATTCTCTCTCTCTCTCCTGCTCATCTTTTAGTTATGATGGTTATTATTTTTAAACTAAAAATAGCTGTGACCCAAGAATAGCTTTGACACCACTGTCTCTCTCTCTGTCCCTTAACTGAATTTCCTTTTCAACTCTAGCCTTTAGACCTGGCAGATGTAACAGGAACTGTCTTTTTATTCAATTAGAGACCATCAATTGATGAAAACAACACTAATGTGGCAATATTCTTCACAGAAGAGATTGTTTGTGAATGTACATTATAAGAATGGACTGTTTAACACCTGTTAGGTTGTGTGGAAACAGAACATTTTCTTTCAAGACATTCGGTTCTTCTCAAGGATGATCTCATGCAATCAATAAATCAGTCTGAAATCTCCTTCCAAATACTCCAAAGCTTATGAGGAATGGTATTCCATGTCTGTCTATCTGTCTCTCTGGCTGTCTCACCCACGCATGTCCTAGAGTGGGCTGAGCTCAGTCTAGGCCTAAAATGGTATTGATCTAAGGAAGTTTCTGAGTCACCTTTCAGTAAGGCTATAAAGACATTCTGGTAATCCAGATAACAAGCGTCTGTAGGAGGACAGTGACTTTCGGCTGAGTTTAGGGAACTGTGAGCGTGTGAAAGAATGGAGGCATGTTCATCTATTTGTGTGTCGAAACAGGAGGGTGTGTGCGGATGCTGAATGTATTAATAGGATCCGGTTTTTGACATGTAGGGAGGCCATAGGGTCCCCGTTCATGGGCAGAAGGCTCTCAAAGTCAGATTTAGAGCTGGTAAGCAGTCAGGCATGCTGTAGGGAGAAAGTCATTTGGATCACATAACTGCATAGAACACTATGGACCGCTTCGATTCAGTGTTTCTGACTGTTACACAATAAATGTCACTTATTAAGTATATCAGCAGAATAAATTAATGGTTCTGATGGTTTTTCAGCTCTGTTACAGTAGTGTTGTAAATGGCAGGGGAGAGCTAAAAACTTCTTGAAAATGGTCTTAGTCGGTTTAAGATAGTAGACACTCTTAAAAATAAGGTGATGACAGAACCAATTTGAGTTTCCTAACAAATGTTACAGTGAACAATTCTTAAAAGTACAATTTTTCTTAGTGTGATAAACATTTAATAAAATGTTGACCCTTTTTTACACTGATAGGAACATTTTGTGCAATGGGAAGTTTCCATGGATGTTAAAGGTTCTTCATGGAATAATCTGCCAATAAAGAAACTTTATTTTTAAGAGTGAAGCTGGTTAGTCTCCCAGCTTGGTCGGCAAAAAACATTTCCTCCTAAACCATCTACCATCTAACATATCAAATGCTGCATGGACATCAAATCCTATGGCTTTTAAGGGCAAATTCTAGTAAGCCAGATTAGACGTATGACAATATGGCCAGGTTATCCTCAAAAACCACAATAATACGTTTCAATGGCTATATTTCCAATGCACATTAATAGTCCAATTATTGCCTATAATCTGAGTAAGGAATTATTCAGATTAAGATGTTTACGTTACATGGACAAATCTATTCAAACTTGTCTATGTGCTACTTCCCAATGCCATGTGTTTTTACTGACATTTTGTAGCTGTTGCTGTTATGCCTGCTTCAAATATAAAATGTTAGCTGCTTCTGGGACACCAAACCATCTTGTCAATTACATAAAGCATAAAACTACTAAAAATGTCCATAAAGTGTTTCTGACTTCAATATGTCCTTGTCATGTAAAGCAGCAACCATGTGAAAGTGTCAGGGTAAGATCTGAACCAAATATATATGAAATTTACCTTAGATTTCAACCAATATTATTATTATTATTAAGTATTAACCCTATTTCCTGAGGTCCCCCAACGTGTGGCTTCTTCTCTTCCACACATGCACACTTTGTGTGGTGGTTAAAGCATTTACTGTGATTATGGTTACTCGACTTGTGTGCATAATTATGATATTCTGTTTACATGAGCTTCAGCTTTAATTGCAGCAGAGGCTTAATTGCATTATAGGGTGCATGTAGGCATAGCCAGTGTTTGATTCTAATGGAATTTCTGGTTACTTTTGTATAAGCAATGTTGATGTTCAGTCCCCAGTTGATGCCCAATGTAATATCTTGAGAACCATACACTGGAATAGCTTATTTTTTCTTAAAGCGATGTGGAACAGTGGAACTGATGCCTGCACTCTATGTGACAGGCTTGACTTATGATGGATGCACTTTTCTGACATTTTTACAAACGACCTCCACCTTCAAATTCATACGTCTGAAACAGTTCTTCAGTTGTTGTTTTTTTTTTGCCTTTGGTTTAAGGGTTCAGCCCCACATGTGTGTTCCAATAAGAACTCCATCCTTGACGTCATGTCTGCAGGAGATTGGCTATATGGAGCTCGAGCACAAACTCCAGCCCTTGCACACACACGCGCTCAAACTTTTCTACGAGTTTTCAAACTTCTGCTCGAGTTCAAATCGCACGCACGCGAGCTCTCCCGCCGCGTTGACTCCCGTTTTCCCCGATTTCCGTTTCGTGCTTTGAAACTTTCTTTCACTCCAAGCATTTCCCCCCTCTTTTAAGTTATGTTTGCCTCTAAGTGTTTTCTTATGGCGACTAGATGACAGCGCGCGAGGGTTTACAACTGCTTCACACGCGACAGAGTGGAGCTGCACTTCTATAGTTTTATTTTTGTGTCTTTCTATCTATTGTGTGTAAATATAGTACAGAGTGGTTCTTTCAAACTTTCCCAACACTTTTACTTCCAATGGATATGGCTGTGCTCATGTGGGACATCATTGTTTCTCTAACGTTATTGATTTCTCCGGATTTGCTCTCGGCGGATAAGAGCGGCTTCAGGAGACTGTACGTGCTTCAGCCGGGACCGAGCGGTACGGACGGTGTTCACGTGAGCTCCATTTCATCACTCTCGGGAGCGTCGGGACAGCCGCACGCCTACAATGTGGAGCTCAAAGCCAGCTTCGGCGGCCAGGTCCGGACCCGCAGAATGGGTCACCAGTCGAACCCGAACCCGAGCATTCCGATACGTCAGAACGCGCAGCCTGGCCGACACACAACCAGCCATCATATGAAAATGTCAGGGTAAGATTACAGCCAAATATATTCATATACATAACACTTTACGTTAACTGTCGACCAACAGCATATATAGTTTAAAAAAAAAATTAGAATTATAATTTTTATGTACAACCGATTATTAGGCATTAGAGTCGGGCAGGTACAACAGTAAAAACATTGATTATGAATAGTCATTAGGCTATTATATTCATTATGAATATTTGGTAGTGTTAGTTTTATAATTGATGTTTTTATGCAGAGTTGTTTTGCAATCTAAATGGTCACAAAGTTTATTATCCAAACTTAAAAATATATTTAATTCAAGTTTATTTGTATAGCGCTTTTCACGATACAAATCGTTGCAAAGCAACGTTACAGCAAATTAAGTTTAAGTTAATTAATAAATTAAAATAAAAAATAAAGTAGGCTAACATTATAAAGTGACTTTACCTGTGAATAGTGATATTGAATGCTTTTCTTTAAGGGACCCACCAAATGGTGCTGATAACAACTATCGGTAAGTCAAACCGATTATTGGGCTGTGTGTAGTTTACAGTTTGATAAAAAGAAATATAAAAATTAGCCATAAGAAGAAAAAATTATATGACAGTTCTAAAAAGTAAAAGTTTAGTACGATTCTCAAAATGCAGAACTTAAATTTTGTTCATATAATACTGTTAAATAGAAACAATCGAGAATGTGAGTGTTGTACTTCCTTAGAGGTCCGAATCTTGCATTTGATTTCCAATGATGTTAGCAGCCAGGTGTCATTAAGGAGCAATAAATTTGATAAGGCAACGAGTCTACAGTGATCATAACATTCTAAAAAGCAAAGTAACATCTGTTGTTTCAAGAAGCCACGTGAGCCAGTTTAAATGTAGGCTACCGGCTTCCCTACCAATGAACCTGATGCCCCTTAAAAAGTTTCAGCCGGCCATTCACAAAGATTTTTCCACATTCCCTACAATCACGAAGAGTATTGAGTTGTATCCCAGCCCTGTATTTCTTAATATTTTCTGCACTTTGGATCAGTTCCTCTCACTTTGCTCTGAAGTACAGTATGAAATTGCACAGTGGAAATAAGAGGACTGATTATATTGGAGCCTCAACCAGCTTTGGCCCCAGGCCCTCATGTCACTTCAGTGAGCGCAGACTTGCGTCAGAAACTGCTCTAGGTGGGCGAGGAGTTTGACCGGGGGGGTTACAGTAAGGTTAGTAGGTCCATTCAGTTTGTGTGTGAGTGTGACTCTTGATGTCATTGCAGAGTGAATGTCTGTGGGGGGCAGTGCTGTGTTGGTTGGAGCAAGACCCCAGGATCTCAGCGCTGCACTAAACGTGAGTTATGACAATTCTTTTGAATCATGCATGTGCTTGGGTTCTCTCAGGTCTTTCTTCTACACTACAACATACCTGAACTTCAACTTCAATCTTGCTTGAAGAAGGGAAGCCCTTTAATCACCCTGGAAGTCTAGTTCAGAATGGTTTCTTTGCTTTAGTTTAACACTGTTTTGCTAAAGACTGAGGGTTTCACATGAAATCAGTTCTCTTAGGTATGTCAACAAAATTAGCTAATCAGTCTTTAAACTCAACGGTGTAGAAAAGGGGACTGAGTTTGTGTTATTACGAAGGGTTTAGGCTGCTAACACAAAAGCTGCAGATTCAATCATATTTAGGGTTCTTCTAAGAGTTAAGAATCCTGCCCAACATCATTTACTGATCACATACTGAGGGATTACACTTATGCCCTTTGGCTTCAAATCCTCGCTATGCGCTTTTTAGCAAGACATTCATCCATGTCTTGCTCCATAGTCCCCTTGGTATAAAATGGTGTCTAGAAGCTCCCTCTGGACACAAATGTGTGCTAAATATAAGTGAGAGAAATTGTCCATATTTAGTCTCTTTGACTTTAATTCTTCTGTAAAATGCACAAAACAGATCAGAGGCTACAAGTGTTGTTTTGGACCCCAATTCATTGAATGGACAAAAACAGTTGAAACATTTTTCTTAAACTGTGTTCCAAAGTAGAAAAAACAACATGAGGGACAGAATTTTCATTTTTGAGTGAACTGTCCTTTAATGCCATGAGCAGTTGCTGTGGTTTAAACATGACATATGCTGAGACATTTTATGGTATCCTTCATAAATAACCAGACAGACAGCTGCAATGGCCACCTGTGATGGAAGTCAAAACGTTCTCAGTGAGATCTGAAGCGGAGGGATGGGGGTGGTTGGAAGGAGGGTGTGTATTGTTATCATAGGTGTAGATTTCGAGTGGGTGGTGCCGGATGGTTCATGATAGCGTATATTAGCAAACGTCACGACATGCTCAAGTTACAAGCAAATCTAATCTGCAAGTTATTGCACTCAAAACCCATAGCACCAACTTGGGGTTTGTAAAGAAAAGAAATGCAAGACATGACAGAAATGTTTCAGTTAATGCAATGGACAGAAAGTACACAGGAAAAAACTTGAAATATAATTATGGAAAACAAAGAAAGAAGGACACAATGGCAAAGGGCAAAATATGTGAAATTTTGATGCTACAGAGAGTATGATAAACTGGTGGAAGACCTGGATCAGTTTCTCCTCATCCTGTGTGTTTCTGCCAGTAGGTTATATAAGAACCAGTCACTGTATGTGTGGAAGTACGTGGAGGCCACCGGGGAAAGTTGCACCTCCACCCGCTGTCTGAGTCTTACTTCCAGCACACATTCCTCTTACCCACATTTTACACATATCCTAGACAATCAATATTGTGTCTACATCCCCTGTCTCCAGTGACATTCCTCCTTCCTTTCCCTTGTTTTTCAGGAATGACAAATTGACTTTTTTTGTGTGTAGGGTCTATGCCTCCTCCAAGATTGTGTCTTGGATGTCTGCTGCATTTTGACAAAGTGTTTTGTCTTGGAGCATTGCGTCAAACATCAGGTGCACATTTTACTAGTGTATAGTGATTATGCAGCCAATTTCATCCGAGTGATCTTTCTCATACATTAAAGTCAGTCTTGGTTCCAGATGTCTATATTTGATGGATGTGGGTTTGTTTCTCAAGGGCTTGTCTGCAACCTACTAATCCATAGACGATCTGTTTTTGTGTGTGTGTTGTTAAGAATTGAATAGCTAAGAATGCTTGTTACATTTTCTATTCTGATTTTTCAGTGTCAGATACCTGAGATACTTTCAAAGCATAATATGCAGAAACAACAGTATGTAAATCATTCAGTCAGGTTAAGTCCTGTAAAAAGTGTAAACATTAGGACACAATTATAAAAAAAACTATATTTGTTTGAGCACTGTTCAAGAACTCTCGTTAAACCAATGGCGTGAGTTTGGGGGTGGGACTATTTGTCAGATTACTCAAACAGACTGATGTTTTGAAACCACAAATTTGGTCTAAAACCTTTAAGATAACAATATTGCCAGCTACTTAGTGTATTTCTAATTTTCCAGCAACGAAAATGCCAAACAATCATTTCTGAACAAAGCTACAGAAGAATTAATTGTAACAGTTCTCCAAGCAAACACAGTAGCTTTGTTCTTGCATGAATCATTGATTTTAAACTATCTAGTTAAGTAAATGATTGTGCCCTGGTGACTTGTTTAATTCCTGAATGAATCATTGTTTTTGAATAATTCAGTTGAGTGAATTATTCGATGATTCATTCATTAAGGTGGTAGCTTGTTTCATTCCTGAATAATAATTATTGACTCAGACAGCTACTTGTCACCACCTACTGACAGAACGATCGAAAAATTGCTATCTCTAACGTACAGTAGTCTGTCTGGAATGGAATGCATCATGTATGTATGTGTGTGTATGTATATATATATAAATATATATATATATATATATATATATACATATATTATCATTTTATGATTTTATATATTTATATTATTATTATAATATTAATTTAATAAAAAACTCTTTCTATATATATAATAGAGAGAGAGAAAGGAAAAAAAAGAGAAAACCCCCTGTTTACAGAAAGAGGCCCTGTTTACACGGGCATAGGAATCATTTTGCAGGCCATCTGGAGCAAAAGCAGAGCACATTCCAGCTTCAGCCATCCCTTTTATTTTCAATGGAAGCATCTATAGTTTGATGTCAGCTGCACAGTGAGTGGCCTGAGAGCCCTTAAATTTGAGCTGAAATGTAACAGAACATTTTAAATGGAAGACCTTGCAGGAAAATTGGGTGTGGAAAAGGGAAGCCTCTTTAATACCTTAGAGAATGTCTCTAGGACCATTTTTCTGCTGACTCGGGAAATCTTGGGGAAATCTTGTTTTTATTTTGTTATACAGTACCACTATGGTGTCATTAAGCCATTTGTTTTTATGTTTTGCCAACCTTGGTGCGCTTTCGTGAAAGGTTTTTCTCATAAACGTACAGAATCCAGTATTTCTGCCAGATCACTGGAGTCAACCCATAAACATGTGTCTTATGATGGGGTCACCACTGTGTACACATGCTTTCAAGTAAATTAAGAATTAATTATGACCTTTTTCGTTCATCTGACAGCAGCATTAGATGTTGTAATTTATGGTGACTGGGACATAGTGGCAAGGATTAATCATAGGTCATCCATTTTTCATCAGTTTCATTGCTCATATATTTTTCAATATAGGGGGAAAATGAGAAAGTCCAGATTGTAGTCAGTACCTCCCCCTGTCTCTATATACAGTATCTTCCTTTCCATTTGTGTTTTAGGATCACTATGTCTCCATTCTCCACCTCTCTTGTCTCTGAAGATAGACCTGATCGTAAATTTTCCTGCTAAATGTTTAATGGGGTTTGATTTTTCAGGTTTTAACACTCACCTCACTCAGAAAGTGCAAACAAAGAGAATCGTTTGAATAGAAGTGCCTTTTGTTTTTCCTGGCTTGTTCCACCAAGCTGCATGGAACTTCATAGATAAAGTGTTTTATTCGGAGCTGTCAGTCATCCAGGTAGCTTTGGTCGCTGACTTTGAGTCCTATTATTGTACAGTGTGGAGGGACACTGGGATATTAGCCTTTCTATTTTACCACCAGGATATTGCACTCCAGTTCTTTATCTCAAACTGAACAAGACGAGTGTTAATCCTGGTTCATTTTCAGCTCATCATGTCCTATAAATAAATGACAATGTAGACCAGGGGCCGGTTGCACCAGCTCCAGCACCAACTTACTTGCACTACTAAATATTTGAGCATTGCACCATTAAACTTGGTTGAAACATAACCCTATACATAAACTAAATATTTACTGAAGCCTTCAACCAGTAATAATAGCTGGAATAAACTGGAAGACCAATTGGATTGCATCAATGAGCTCATGTTTTAAATGACAGATAAATTATGTTGACATTTACACTTGTTTATATTTTTTGAGAGTGAACTTTATGTGAATAAATTGGTTCTTAGCAGCACTTCGACATGAAACTGATCTTAACAGTGAACTTTCCAGTGTGCCTCACCCTGTCATTTATGCATGCCAGCGTTTTAACACACAAAAAATATGAAAGGAAATAAATTTCTATTCTATTATTAGTATTTATTTATTAAATTTATTTTCTGCTTTTTACATACCATTCCTGAACCATTATAATTTAAATATTAAATTTATTTTATTTAATTGACTAATTATTTTATGATTTTAGCGTCATTTCAATGGGGAATTTAATTTATTGCTTTTCAACACTATTTCTTATTACAAATTTGAAGGCAGCTTATTAGACCAATAATGATAAATGTCTTATTTGTTGTATGTTTTTGGGGAGCTTATGAACTACTAGATAAATCTTGCATTAAGAACAAATGGTGCGACTGAAGTACAGACTAACTAGTAGAGACTAAGTGAACGTCATCTCAGTTTAAATAAGACATACTGGTGCTACTATATGCTGAAGATCAGATCTTTTTTTTTTCAGAACACAAATTAATTGTGAATGAATGGCTTTTTTTTCAGAGAGTTAAGCGACGTATGTAAAGCAGACGTAAAGTGACAAGCAATAAAGCATCATGGTAATCCAGGTCCAGACAGAAAAATGGCTTATTACTGTAATCTTGTTGGTTTGGATTTAGTGCTAACATTTGGTGTAACTTATTTAACAGACTTTTGAGAAACAGAATTGAGTTTTGGCATGTTTAAAAGTTGTTTGAACGGAAGTCATGAAGTGAGCCTAATTTCAGTCTGCAGAATGCCTGCAGCCCTGTTGTCCTCTCTTTTCTGATGTGTTTTTGTGTTTGCGTTCACCATGTGATATGCATTCAGAAGCTTCTCAGACTTTCCTTGAATTCTTTTTATTGGATTGAGGTCATCAAGAAATATTCAGAGCATTTTTGTGTTTCTCAGAAAGTCGTGGGTTGATGGGTGATTTAATTTGTCTGCACAATGAAAGACTGTGTAGCAATGAAGAGCTTGCAGATGGTAAAAACTACAATGAAAATTTAGGACCAGAGTCCTAAATTTAGGACTTTTGCACCGATGACAGCTTCAATTTAATGCCACTACATAATTTAAATCTAATTTACAGTTTGTTATACAAGTTTTACAACATGTAAAATGCAATGAATGCTCATGTCTTCCCTCTGAGCCTGGATTTCTCATATTGCTCATCTGAAGTGTTTGAGTGTTTTTCCTGTGCTCAGGCATGTGTGCACAGCTCACCGCTGAAAGACTGCTCAGTCTAGTTTGTCCCTCAACTGAACACGGCCCAAGCATTCACGTCCTTCGCCAGATAAAACACAACATGAAAATACTTCACCTGGGCTCCTCAGCACGGCAGAGAGACGGATATGTTTTTCCTGGCCGGTCGTGCTGAAAAAGTGTCCTAGATCTGCAGGAACAGGTGACTAGGTTGAGGAACCTGCTGGGATGAGCCTGAACTAAAGAGAAGAGCTCAATTCTGTTGGTTTTCCGAATTCACTTGTTGCACTATTTTTGCATGTGATAATTCAATACAGACACCTGCGTCTTATTTATTAACCACCCACAATGTAGTTTAACCAGCACAAACAATCATTTTTAGATTAGGCTTATTGTATTATACTTTGTGAGAAAGTGGATCAGATCAAATTATTAAGCATTTTTAGTTTTTAGATTGACAGGGTTGGGTAAGGTTTAGTTAGAGTGACCATTTGTCCACGTTTTCCCAAATACATGTCCTAGCCAGGATTTCTAAATTGCCTAAAATGAGTTTTGGCTTTGTTTTTCTATTGGCATGCAGTCGACAGTCCTCATACATTATATATAGCATATTTGCATTGCATTGACCTTTGGTCAATTATGTCCAATGCCTGCACACTATTGGTCAAC
Source organism: Sinocyclocheilus anshuiensis (assembly GCF_001515605.1). Classification (NCBI taxonomy): domain Eukaryota; kingdom Metazoa; phylum Chordata; class Actinopteri; order Cypriniformes; family Cyprinidae; genus Sinocyclocheilus; species Sinocyclocheilus anshuiensis. The sequence continues at coordinate 983,751 of NW_015540946.1, forward strand.
TACTTTTCAATCATTGCCTTCAGCAGGTATGAAAACAATAGAAAAACAAATTCAAAACCCAGACTTTTTAGACAACTAAGAAATCCTGGCCAGGACATTTCTGGGAAAAAGAGGATGTATGTTCACCTTAGTTTAGCGATTAGGGTTTGCTTTAAGGTCACGTTCGTGTACTTGCATTCATTTTCAGTAACTCAGTGGTCCAGTGTCAATCATTCTACTTATGTTGCAGTTAGCACATGCTCATGTCTTTTTTTTTTATTCCACAGGTTAAATATCATTCTTAAAACAGCATAAGCCACCATTAAAAGTTTGAAAAGTACATGACAAAGTGATACAGAACTGTAATCTGGTCAAAAACCTGGAACTAATTCATAGTAATGCAATTTAACACCTTGGAACGTCATTCAAACAATCAGAATCAAGCGTTCAACTATGCAGTAGCATAATTAAAAGTCATACAGGTTTGGAACAGCATGACGGGGAGTAAATGATGACAGAATTGTTTTTTTTTTGGTGAACTTTCCCTTTAAGGTTAATAAAAATTATTGTTTTTCCAGTTTAATTGAAGCATGGCTTGTTTGAGAGGAGTTTGCGGTGTCAGTATCTCCACAACAACTTGTGAAATGCCTCTCCTGTCTGCTCACACTGCAGGCTTTCAGTCCTCAGGCAGTAGCTTAGCATGCTAACCCACATGTCTTGTCCAAGCAAATCCAAGTTGTACCTTTCAGATTCAACACGTTTGAAGATGTTAGAGCTGTGGGAGAGCTCTGCAGCATACAGATCCTCTTGAATGAGCTCTTAGATGTGTTACATGTATAAAGCTAAGCCGAGAAATGGCCCGACCACAGCCGCCTTTAATTGGCTCTGTGTCTACTGTGAAATACTAGCAGACTGAAATGGGCTTATCGACCACTCTGTCTGGCACATTCAGCTGTGTGTGAGCTCTTACACCGCTGAGCACATTGAGGGTACAATGCAACACATTTAACACCAATTTCAATATTGACTTGAAGGATAAAACTAATAAGAAGCTGGACGTGTTGGAATTACCCAGCGCTGCTCCCCATAGCCTGGTCATCTGAGTCAGCAACATCTCCCTCTCATTTCTCTCACGCTCTCTTTATCAGTCTTTCTTTCCTTCCTGCTCTCTGTCTTTGTGAGGCCTAACTTTATCTCTCACTTTCTTTTTTTGGTACTGTGCAGTTTAGTCAGCAGGAAGGTTTGTCTAAAGAGGTGTTGAGCAGAGCGTTTAACCTCCACATTGTACAGTAGCCCACAGCATTAGTCATAAGGGTTGGTGAGACGTTGTCAGCAGGATGTTGGTACGATCTAACACTTGTGATACACCGACTTACAGCTTCACACTGTACAAGTTACAATCTACATTTATATAGAGAGACAGGACATTTTTATGTGTTGTAGACATGTTTGTTATCTGGGGCTAGTAGGACTGTGATGCATATTTTTCAGGAATCTTTGATGAATAGAAAGGTCAAAGGAAAGGAAATCTTTTGTCACATCATAAATGTCTTTCTTTACTATCTCTTTTGATTGACTTAATGTATCCTTGCTAAATAAAAGTATTAATTTCTTTAAAATACTTTAAACAGTAGTGTATAATGAAATGTAATTATCCAATTTAATTAAGAGTTAGTATTTTAATTAAATATTTGCTTAAAATTCACTACAAATATTTGAAACCCAAATGTGCATTAACCATTCACTCACTGGACTGGTAGATTTTGCATGTGCAAGCTTATGCTTCTGAAATTGGCCAAAACATCTCAAAATAAACACACCAGTTTATCAGCCTGGCTAATATATTGATCAATTACTTGACTCAGTGCCAAAATTTTGGATACAATACCTCAGACATTGATACTGGATTGACAGATGGTAGGTCAGTCATTGAATATGTGTGGTAGATTTGCATTTCATGCATGTAATCATTTACTTATCTACAAAAAAAAAAAACGCCTAACATGTTTCATGTACATTTAGATGAGGCACATCTTATCAAGATGGTTCATATAATTAACTATTAGCATTCAAAACATCTTTTGTGTTGCTCAGAAGAATGCGAGTCATGTGAGGTAAGTGAATGAGGACAGCATTTTCATTTGTCACAATACTTCTACTTTAATTCATATAGCACTTTTTCTGTATGTAAATGTGTGGTGGGGGTGAGTTTTGGAGTTTAAAAGAATGATATTCTGTGTACTTTTGCACCTACATGTGTGTTCATTGTGTGTGTTTATGTGGGAGAGGTGGTGTACAGTACAAGGACATGATATGAACAAGAACAGTGTTCGTGTGTGTACTCCGTTTCTAAGGACTGTCTCACTTTGTAACCCTGAGCCCCAGAGGGCCAATGAGGTACATTGGAAAAGGAGGGAAACCTAGTGAGGGTGGAAAAGAAAACAGAAATCCCCTGCTGTGGGTCATGTCAACTGAAATGAAAAACTCCAAACCAGGGGGAGTAGTTTATATGATGTCATATTTGATGTAATCACTCTCACCTCTGTCACAAGGCCTGTGTATAATAATTTGTGGTCAATAAATGCTCATTTTAATCCAGCTTGTATGGAAAAATATTATGTGTGTATGTGCTTGGGTATAGTTTGTCTTCAAAAGTGAGCTAAATTTAATAAAACCTCCTTTGGAAGCATCTGGAAAAAAGATTTATAAATTAAGCACATTGTTTTTATTATGATAAATGAAGTTTAATTTGTTTATATAGTTCATAACTTAATTAAATTTAAATTAAATGTACATAAATATTGATTTAAATCTACAATGGGTATAGAAAAGAATCACCTCCCTTTAAATAATCACATTTAGTTGCTTTGTGTCAGGGATTCATCACAGTCACTGCAGTCACCAGCCAGGATAATCACCCGATCACAGTCACCTGAGTTCTGATCACCCGCACCTGCTGTCACCAATCAAGCCACACTACAAATACACACACATCACAGTCACTCACTGTCCGGTCTACCGTTCACTCCTACGAACTTCTCTGGACTCTCTCTGCCAAATTCTCCTAGAACGAATTACGATTAAGAAACAACTTTAAATTTAGCACTTATAAGATGGAGGATTGGCCCCCTTGAAATCATTGTTGCCCCAGCCACATCTGTTGCAAATTCCTGAGAGGAGCCGATGTCGAGGTGGGACAGAGTTACTGGCGCTCTCGCCCCATGAAGCGAAGAATTATGAAGTATGAAGAAGGAGCTCTGGAACTACGTTGGGTTTGGTTTGGTCCATGCAAAGCAGCATTAGAGCATAATCTTGTCTATTTGATGGTAATAGGGAGCCGTGCCACGTGTTGTCACTAAGATTTAATTTGACCAACAGTGTTGAGATTTCTGATGTCAAATTAATTCAATCTCTCATTAATTCCTGCTTCATCGTGAGCAAGAATATCAGAGCTCAGCACACAATTTTATACCAAAGTTCAACGAGAATATTTAAGGCCAGTTAGTAAGTATATTTCTTCTCTTTCAAAGAAAATAGTCCCAAAAGAAGCCAAAGCATCAAGCTATCAAATTATGCACAGACTGGATGTAAATAAATACATTATTGGAGTATTGTCTTACTTCATCAAAGCATAATATCTTACTTTTTGTGCCACTGCATTTAATAAATATCGTTCCTCACTGATCATTCATTTGAAAACATGATAGTGGTGTCTGATAGAATCATTCTTTACCATAGAGTGGGTATAGAAAAGAATCACCCCCCTTTAAAATAATTACATTTTGTTGCTTTGCAGCCTGAAATGAAGACGGACAGTTTGTTTTATCCAGCTGTATTTGCTCAGTGCAACTTTATAATATCCAAGTGAAAGATATAACACCAACATGTCAGAAAAAAAACTGCATCACAGAGTATACTTATTTATACTTATTACAAATTATTTATATTTCAAATAAATGCTGTTCTTTAACCCTAACTTGAAAAAGTTAAAGTATCACAGTTTCCACAAAAATATTAAGAAGCAAAAACAGTTTTCAGTATGGATAAGAACCATTATTAATAATTGAGCACAAATAATAACTGATAATAATTAAGCAGCAAATCAGCATATTAGAATGATTTCTGAAGATCTTGTGACACTGAAGACTGGAGTAATGATGCTGAAAATACAGCTTTGATCACAGAAATAAATTACAGTTGTTAAGCAGCAAATCAGCATATTAGAATGATTTCTGAAGACTGGTGTAATGATGCTGAAAATTCAGCTTTGATCACAGCAGTAAATTGCATTTTTAAAATATCTTAAATAGAAAACTATAATTTAGAATGTAATTTAAATGTAATATTTCATAATATTAGTGTTTTTACTGTATTTTTGATCAAATAAATTCAGCCTTTTATAAATAAATAAAAAGCTTTTGACCGCAAGTGTGCATATAAAATAATGCATGTGAACTAATTAGCAAATTGTTTTTATTATAATATATATCACTTTCCTAATCACGGCACTTGAAAGCAAAATTCTTCAGATTTACAATGTTCTAGAGTAAGTTTGAGAATGATATTTTAGAGTTTTATGAAAATGTTCATTTTCATATCACGTGAAATTACAGAAGAAAGCCTGAATGAAGTGATGTGACATGTGGCCAAGTATGGTGACCCATACTCGGAATTAGTGCTCTGCATTTACCCATCCAAAGTGCACACACACAGCAGTGAACAATGAAATTACAGAAGAAAGCCTGAATGAAGTGATGTGACGTGGCCAAGTATGGTGACCCATACTCGGAATTAGTGCTCTGCGTTTACCCATCCAAAGTGGGTATACGTGTTTACTCATATAATCAAAGCTCTTGACGTCTGTATTTTGAGAAGCGTAACTTCACTGAAGAGTCCGACTCTCTAACCATTAGGCCACGACTTCCCTACCAAATAGAGATATACAAACATTTACTCCTATCTTATGTCTGCTGAAAACTGCTACATTAATGTTTATGTACATTGTGACGAATAATGTAAATGGCATAAAAATCTGGCAAAGTAGTAATGTTAGTTTGCATCACTGAAAATTAATGTCTGTCGTTTAACATTTTTTTTATTGTAAACAGTTGACAAATATTGCTGAAATGTTTAGCTGCTTACATCTTATCTTACCTCAGCTCGCAGTCAGTTGCCATGCAGCTCAGCTTCTGTGAACAGTAAATCCTGCTGCCTTCGATTTGATTGGCTCTTTCAAAAAATTTTGACAGTGACGAGAGCTTTTGAACCGCTGCACTGAGCCAGAGCACGCTAAATTAATTTGAATTTTTGACTCTGAATTTGAATTTTTGGTGTGCTGCGCAGGCAATTCGTCTGGATCAATGGAGGGATATAGGCTACGTACATTTACTATAATTCATTCTTTATATATATATTTACCCAATGGGCCATCCCACATTGTACAGCGGCCCACCAGGGAAAACTCACGGTACTCCAGATGGCCACTGCATGTCTGTAGCAGTTTGTGTAGAGCAGCTGCTGCTGTGATGTCATCTGCCTTGAGAACTGGGTGCTGATCCATTTTCTATTTAGGAATATCCACAGCACTCAATCACTTAATATGACTAACTATAAATTTGCTGATGAGCATCAAGCTGCCCTGATTGTGTGTGTGTGTGTGTGTGTGTGTGTGAGACAAGGTCTGTGTTGGTTGGCCATAGAGGCCGCTAGGCTCTTTGTAGTTGAATGACAGCTTTGTTCCTGCTCCTCAATGATGTAATTACAGACCACAAGTCAACACCCAGTTATCCACTCATTTTCCCTCTCTGTTAGTCTGCATTCTCTCATGCATCTCTTGCATTCTCTTTGCTCTTTCTCTCATGATCTGTGCAGAAAACAGTTCTGACCTTCATTTTTATGTTTTGTTCCACTTACAGACCATAAGTCAACACCCAGTTATCCACTCATTTTCCTTCTCTCTTGCTCTCTCTGTTAGTCTGCTTCTCTTTCGTTCTCTTCACTCTTTTTCTCATGATCTGTGCAGATATCAGTTCTGACCTTAATTTTTATATATTTTGTTCCTCACCACATAAAAAGCGTACAAAAACTATGACCTTACACACTTTCTAATGTATTAACTATGCTGAAAATATTGTAGAAATCTACTTCTAAAAGTTATATTCCATACTGTTACCACAAAATAATAATTATCAGTAAGCAAAATGAAAACCTTAAGTATAAAATAAAAATGTTTCATTTCATCTCCCACATCAGTTCATGTAAAAATTAACTAAATAGAAGTGTGCACAGAAAAGCATGTATAATGGAAGGCTATGGATCCCGGCATATTCCACCCTTCCTCTGTTTTTTGTTTTGTTTTGTTAGGTTTTCTTTTGGTTTTGTTTTATTTTATATTAACCCAGAATATTCATTTAAACCACTTGTATTTACATAACCAGACCAGCCTGGAAAACTCTTTTCTATAAACTTCTATAAATTCTAACAGCACTATATAAGTAATTAAACTTTATCATATGACATTTTGTTATAAGTTATATTATATTAATTGTATTATATGATTTTTTTTTTTAAATTGTTTAACATTTCTTCTCTTTGTTACAGCTAACTGTACACCGCCATGCAAGAATGGAGGGATGTGCTTGCGGCCCCACATTTGTGTGTGTAAGCCAGGCTCTAAAGGCAAGTCCTGTGAACAGACTACTCTGCCCCCATCCTCGCATCCAACTGGACCACTAAACGGACACACCAATGGTGGACTTCCAAACGGAGGTCATACGAATGGATACCCCAATGGTCATAATGTAGTTCCCCAGCGTCCTATTCCTCAGCAGATCTTCCCGCAAGGCCAAGGTCAAGTGCCGTTACCGTTGCCCGGCACCAAAGTGGGACATCTGACCCTGTCCATGAAGCCGTCACCTAACGGACCCATTCCTTATCAACCACAGTGAGTATGATGGCTGTCATAATACTGTGTCATGGTTCAAGATTTGGGTGAATTTTCAGTCATAATGGTTGTTTGGCTTTGTCTCTTACTGACACGCAAAAAGTCTCCAACCACAGTTTTATAATCAAATAATGTATGCACTTATTAAGTTACTTTTCAGATGTTTCCTGTTGAAAGCACAGTGGTGTAATGGCACTGTTGGATGCTCTTTTTAAAGACTTACGAGATGGCAGCATTTATTAGTAAACCTGGTATTTGAAAACCAATTATATAACCTGAAAAGTTTGAATGTCAGTAAAGAATGCTAATAAAATGATAATCAGATTGCTTGTTTAAGGATATATAATCTAGCATATAGAAAAGGCCTGGAGTAATTGTGTAAATGGACTTTTTAGATTCCTCGGGCACTTAGTTCACCAAACTTGTCATTTTATTATTTTGGAATGAACTGCTTAGCTTGATATTAATGCCAGACATCAGACGTCTGCCCATTTCAGGTCTCTGCCCATTTCATGCCCCCCCTACTACTCTCTCAGCCTGGGTCTGTTTTACAGAAATACCTACTGTTCTTAAGCCTTACTCAATGAAATCTTTTTACATGACTTAGATTTGGGCTTTCACCAAATTGTGACCCCTGAACTCCTGATGTCAGCCTAGTTTTTGCTGTAATTTTTGTTTGCCCTCAAAACACGATTTTTATGAGAATCCTTTACTGTGACTGACTAAAACCCCTGCAGACTCTTTAGTGACCTGCTTTTTGAGGGGGTTCAGGGGGTTTGGCTCGGGGTTGTTTTGACTGCCACGACTATAAACGACTGGAAAGCTCACGATCATATCAGATGTGAAGCTTTCTTTATTTCTTTCTAACAGAGCAAATCGGGCTGACTGCACATGCTGAGTCAAAATCTTGAGATGTCGGGGAAAGCCACAGAATTGCCCCATGTTGGTTCCAGGAAAAGCTGTAATACTGTGGCAGGGCAGGATATTGATGAATTCTACTGAAAATATTAATGAAAGCAGTTTATGTGCTGGGACTGACGTGCATTTGCAGTCAAAGTTTGGACGTTTCTGCTTGGTAATTGCTCCCAGACCTGTCCTCGAAAGCTTCTGTGTGTTTCCACAGGGTTTATTTTGTGCGGAGGAGGTAGGCCTCTCTCCAGAACTCCTCTTTCTCTCAGCTGCAGACAAACTTGCTCAACATTTGAGAGGAATTTCCTGCATTTTTGATATTTAGATCATTTTGAATGTTATCAGTATATCAATATTTAATTATTTTATTAGCATAATATTTGGGTTACAAAAGCCAAAAAGACAAGACTCAAGGTAGGGCTGTCAGGATATCAGAATTTACATAACATTTTCTGTTTATGTTAATATCTTGTGAAGCCAAATGTTTTGGCAAGAAGTACACAAAGGCTTTATTGAAACCGATAGTCAGTCTATAATCATAATAATCATCTATAATCAATCATCAGTCGATAATCAGACTCTATGCGCAGTAACAATAAAGCACACATGTACTGTACCTCTATAGTGATTTCACCCATATGTGTATCAAAGGATTCTAGAACCAACAGTCACCTGTCAGTCAGAAAGTGCTTGGATTTATTTTATTATTATTATTTTTTATTTTTTTATTTAGACTTGGCACTAAAGTACCAAGATCCTGCCACTCCATCTTGTCACAGTTTTGAAAACTGGTGAGTTACTGTCGCCATGCTTTTTCTCTTAGACCACTTTTTACAGTCTCAGGGTTGCCAGGGTAGCACATGGAAGCAGTGAGTTATGTATTTATAAATTTTGCACACAAAAACATTTAACATCATGTGTTCTTTCACTGTTATTTTACTCTTCAAATGGGATATTTGCAACTGTCAAAATATGACAATTATTAGGCCGCATTTCCCTCCAAAACCGACTGCACGAGTGAAAGGTTTATTGAGGCACAGATTGAATGATTTGTTGGTGTGAGTGTGACAGGCAGCTGTGAGTCATCAGTGTGGGTTTAGTGTAGTGAAGCTGTGGTTGGGTGTCATCACCGCAGAAATAGGTCAGTGAAATGGTTATTCAAACACTTGGGGAACCTAAATGTTTTGGCTAATTGTGGACAAACTTCTAGGAACAATAAATGTAAAAGCATTTGACCAATTAGAATCAAGTATGAGCCATGTAAAAAATCTTTTTGTTGTCTCAATGAACTCTAACACTCAGAAAAAGAATCATTTTCAGGCTGGTTTCATGATTTTACAGGTATGCAATAGTTGTACTGAAAAATACCATCTCTGCTACAATAATTTTGAATTTATTTATTTACTTTAAAATCAAGATGTTACAGAGTTAAATTTGCAGAGGCCTTGTATTAATATTAAACCTTTAGATTTAAAACCTATAAAAAACGTTTAGATTTAGATTTGTGTCTAGAAAACCGGATCAATCCACAGGAACACTGCTGGTCATGGAAAGGAGTGAGACGCTTTAGGAGAGATTTTATCCAGTGTTTTCTGTTGACGCTTTATATTCCGAGCCTGGATCAATGCCGAGCATTGTGCTCAAGCTGTGTGGCACACTGTATTTACTCTAAACCTATTGTTTGACTAAAGTGGTTTGAGGTGTTTAATGTTGGAGGTTATGATTAAGCCTTGTAGTGGTTGTGCTCTGAGGATTTTTCTGTGTTGACTTATCCAGAACTCAAGTAAACTCATGAATCCTTTGTTGGCAGTTTAGGTGACCTTTAGGTAAGTTGAAGACTGAGTCACTGGTCCTTTTAAGTACTCATATAAAACCATAAGTATTTCACCCATATGTGTATCAAAGGATTCTAGAACCAAGTCACCTATCAGTCAGAAAGTGCTTGGATTTATTTTATTATTATTATTTTTAATTTTTTTATTTAGACTTGGCACTAAAGTACCAAGATCCTGCCACTCCATCTTGTCACAGTTTTGAAAACTGGTGAGTTACTGTCGCCATGCTTTTCCCTTAGACCACTTTTTACAGTCTCAGGGTTGCCAGGGTAGCACATGGAAGCAGTGAGTTATGTATTTATAAATTTTGCACACAAAAACATTTAACATCATGTGTTCTTTCACTGTTATTTTACTCTTCAAATGGGATATTTGCAACTGTCAAAATATGACAATTATTAGGCCGCATTTCCCTCCAAAACCGACTGCACGAGTGAAAGGTTTATTGAGGCACAGATTGAATGATTTGTTGGTGTGAGTGTGACAGGCAGCTGTGAGTCATCAGTGTGGGTTTAGTGTAGTGAAGCTGTGGTTGGGTGTCATCACCGCAGAAACAGGTCAGTGAAATGGTTATTCAAACACTTGGGGAACCTAAATGTTTTGGCTAATTGTGGACAAACTTCTAGGAACAATAAATGTAAAAGCATTTGACCAATTAGAATCAAGTATGAGCCATGTAAAAAATCTTTTTGTTGTCTCAATGAACTCTAACACTCAGAAAAAGAATCATTTTCAGGCTGGTTTCATGATTTTACAGGTATGCAATAGTTGTACTGAAAAATACCATCTCTGCTACAATAATTTTGAATTTATTTATTTATTTACTTTAAAATCAAGATGTTACAGAGTTAAATTTGCAGAGGCCTTGTATTAATATTAAACCTTTAGATTTAAAACCTATAAAAAACGTTTAGATTTAGATTTGTGTCTAGAAAACCGGATCAATCCACAGGAACACTGCTGGTCATGGAAAGGAGTGAGACGCTTTAGGAGAGATTTTATCCAGTGTTTTCTGTTGACGCTTTATATTCCGAGCCTGGATCAATGCCGAGCATTGTGCTCAAGCTGTGTGGCACACTGTATTTACTCTAAACCTATTGTTTGACTAAAGTGGTTTGAGGTGTTTAATGTTGGAGGTTATGATTAAGCCTTGTAGTGGTTGTGCTCTGAGGATTTTTCTGTGTTGACTTATCCAGAACTCAAGTAAACTCATGAATCCTTTGTTGGCAGTTTAGGTGACCTTTAGGTAAGTTGAAGACTGAGTCACTGGTCCTTTTAAGTACTCATATAAAACCATAAGTTGAACTGACACGGCCGGCTTAGGGTATTGTTCACATCTTATTAAAATCAGATTTTGGTAGAAAATAATTGCAAGTTAAAGTGAATGAAATAGCTTACAGTATGTTGTATGTAAAAGCAGTAGCGAGCACCATGTTGTACTCTATTTAAAATAGTAATTCATTAATCATTTTTATTGCATTTCAATACTCAATTTAGAAAATTTATTATGAAAAATATGAATGCAATCATGGATTTTTTTTGCATTTTTTTTTTTTTAAATAAATAATAAATTAACAAGGTAAATGAAATGCCCCACTAATTAGTACCAGTTGATGTTGTGGCTATAGCTGTGTACAGGTGGTTTGTGTGTATAAGTATGCTGGGGTAAATGAAGCCGGAGAAGTAAATGGTGAATCAAAGACAAACAAAACAATCCCCAGGGTTCACACATTTTAATTCCTCTTTCATTTACTATCCTCTTCCCAGTGAGCACAGACTTGTCTCTTTTTTTCTAGTTAAACTTACAGCTGACGTACATTTACTGTATGTGCACTCTACACTGTAAGGAAAAAAAATCCATAGAAAAGCAGATAATGTCTTGGCAGAAAATTACCAGTATTTTTACGGACATTTCCGTCAACCCTTAAACACAGCACAATGCAATGCCTAATTCGAAATACAGGTAAAACACCTGTGTAACATCAACAAGGAAAATTCCTTCATATTAACATTGTTCATTGGCCGAATTTTATGGTCTTTTCTTAGAGCGTATATAATCAACCTTGTGAAGAGCACATACTGACTCCACCACAGCATGATGTAACCGCTAGCCTCCAGCGACAAAAACCTACCCATAATAGAGCAGTGCTGTTAACACACACCTGGCTCTGTAACTCCTGTCAATCAGTGAGGTCTGGAGTTTGTCGTTGCTGCTTCTCTCATGTCTGGAAGGACTTTGAAGTGTCAATCACATCCAGGTGACACCCGTGCAGTGAGGTGCCACCCTACTCTGTGGCTAAGTGTGGACTGTCCTGCTGATGGGAAATAAGAAACAAGGGAGAGGTTCATGGTTTCTTTCAAATTCTTCAAAATCATGGTAGTGGCTGTTAGCTAAACCTCAGCATTCTTAGCATTTTAGGAAAATGATTGATAACTGCAATATATTGTCAACATTTTGCCAAAATTGAATTGAAGCATGGACAATGATTTTATTTGTTTATTTTTTGCAGCCTAAAAATGACTGAATTTTGGTTTCTCGACATTTGTGCAAACTCACCAATAATCATGATGTATTTATGTAACTGGTGAATATAGATGGGAAGAATACAAGAATACCTAAATATTTTTGCACATTACTAAACAGGCAATGGTGTCACCAGCATAGAAGTTCTCATAGTTCTTCTTGGTTGAAAATACAGAATTGTGTAGGACACAATAGCTTGCACACTGTCACTGAACCAGTACAGTATCTAATCAGTGAAATTATATACTGTACACTTTTAATATTTAAAAATATTATTTAATGTTAATTGAACAATTATATTGTCTACTGTGGTAGTATTGTGTTTCACCGGTTTGGAAGAGAACAGGTTGAAAAGAAAATAAACAAGTGAAGATCATGAGTGAATGATTTGGAGAGATCACTTGGAAATATTAAATATTACCCTCTCCAGGCCTTCCGTCGCTCAAATGGGTTTCATATTGGAAATTTTCTTTCCTTTTTAAACACTTGTATATAACCAGATGTCCTAGTTCTCTGTATGGTCCATCACTGCTCATTTTACAATGGTATTCACTGCAATACAGCAGCAAAATTGTTGAAGACATATTGATACATTTTTTGGGGATTCTGAACTATAGATTTTTATTAGCTAAAATTGCTTTCCCCCCTCTCAGTTTAATGTTTTTTTTTTTTTTTTGAAAGTTGTGGAAATAAGACAAAAATACAAGCTGGCACAAAAAATGTGGTGTATGCTTGATTTTGTTAAATTCGGTAATTGCAGAATCGCAAAATCCTGGAGGGACTGTTTAGTAAAATAATACAGAATATGCTCTTGACAGCTGTAGCCATTATGAGATAATCAGCATTGTAATGTATCAAACAGTGTTAGCATGTAGTCTAGGTGTGATGAAATTGGGTTTGCTGGTGTTTAGTAAACAAATGTATATTCATCTGCAGGCAATAGGTATAGAAGAGAGCAAAAGCATCCTGATGTGGGTCACTGGGTTCATTAGAAGAGAGAGCTGTGTAGTGTCTCGCCGAGCACCAGGGAGGAACTGCAGCAGATTCTGACAGATTCTGGGAATAACTAGAGGATAAGAGCGGAAGGAGAAGAATAGACAAAGTGGTCAAAAAAGTGGGAGAAGGAAATGGAAAACCGAGATGGATGAAGTACTGATATTATTAAAGAAGGAGGATGGGCAGAGTGGTACAGAATGAAATGAAATGGAGATGGACAGAGAATGAAAGAGGTAGATAGAGAAATGGACATGTGAAGAATTAAGTTGTTTATGAGAAAATAAGCAACATCTGGAGATCACTGGAGTTCAGACCTGTGTAGCTGTTCAGTTTTGATTGAGAGGGAGAAAGAGAGTAAAAAAATAACTCCCTGCATCTTTTTTTCGATTTAATTACTGCACGTCTGCCAGCGTACGAGGTCCCGCCAGCTATTTTGTTGAGACTGGAATTGGAGCTTATGTTTATAACTTTCACTCTCTCTCCCTCTCGGCCTCTCTGACATCCCTCTCTCACTCTCATCTTCTCTCTGATGCAGCTGTGGACTTCAACAGCAGTAGTTGAATGATCCATACGTATTGATTTCACATTAAATGTTCATCCACAAGTGAAATTTGAGAACAAAGCTTCATATGGCTTTGTCTCCATATACATCGCATTCTCAAGTTATTCAAATTTAGTGGACTGTTGCTCGCTAATCAAAAAAGAGCCAGTTGGTTAAAATTGCTCCTATTGTTCTTATAAAATTGGTTATTATTAGCCATTTAACTAACACACACATACACACACACACACATATTAAGCAGTACAACTGTTTTCAACAGTGATAATAATAAGACATGTTTCTTGAGCATCAAATCAGCATATTAAAATGATTTCTGAAAGATCTTGTGACAGACTGGAGTAATGGCTGCTGAAAATTCAGCTTTGCCATCACAGGAATACATTTAAAAAAATAATCAAATATAAAATAGATTTAATAAATTACATTTATATATATATATATATATATTACTGTTTTTATTGTATTTTGATCAAATAAATGCAGCTTTGGTGAAAATAATAGACTTCTTTAAAAATGCATTCTTTTGTGTGCCACAGTATAAAAAAGTCAGACAGGTTTGAAACAAAATGAGGGTGAATAATAATGCCAGAGCTTTCATTTTTGGGTGAACTGTCCCTTTAAGACTGCTTAGTCAACTAGACATTCAGGCAACCTACTAACTGATTTTTAAAACATGTAGTTTTGAACACCCATAGTGAAAACGACATGAAAGTGCACAACTCAAATGGTACAATGAGATGTCTGTCCTAGAGTTGACGCTGAAAAGTACTTCAGTACATCCATCTCCATCCCTTTCAGTGGTCCACAGGAAGACAATTATAACTTAGTGCTCAGTTGTCTGTGCTAAACATACTGAAAAAAAAAGGTTGGGGCCACAGAGCACATCTGGGCACAAACCCAATGGTTTCCTTACAATGATTTACATTATGGCACATGTATTCACAGATTTGTCACCGTCTGTTGAACATTCAATAACAAGTGTAAGAGAATGCTGTATTTCACATGCATACATCAAATGTGCTGCGTACATCTTACACACGTGTGTTATGTGGTGTTGAAAGTATCCAGTCAGCCCTTCAGGGAGGGTTTTCGTCAGGGATAGTCTTACGCTGTCTGTCTCAGCTGCGGTTGTGGGCATTTGGGCTTTACGTCAGAATCCTAAGTGTCTTAAGGACTGATATTTTTATAAATGTTGTCCTAATTTATATGTGCATGTGTGTGTAGCCTTTATAAGAGTGTTTCAAGTAGGTCTGGTGTTTTAGGGAGTATCCATGTGTAAGGACAGTGTTTGTGTGTGGGTTTAAATGTATTTACAGACTGTGTGTTATCTGGGTGTGTGGTTAGTGAGTAGGCATTTAGAGAGCGTGTATGTGGGTGGGTGTGCGTATGTGGTTTGGCTTGAGTGTGTGTGTATGTATTTAGAGAGGGTCTGTGTGGTTGTTGTGGCATGTGTGTGTATGTGTTTGAACTGTTACAGTGATCTACAGGTGCTGGGCTGCTCAGGTTTCTTGTGTTGTTTGGTTTCAAGCTGAAATGCAGCCTGGCAGTGAACCAGAGTCTGGATTCATGGATGGAGCACCTCGGGTTTAGTGTGGTAGACCTGTCCAGAAACCTGTCAAATGAGAAGCCGGGGAGCAATGGGCGAGAGAGAGACAGAGAGACAATAAAATAGACACATGTCCTCCCCGTTGCTGTGGCCGCCAGCTCGTGCACCTGTTGAGGAAGAGCTACGAGATGCCCGCTGGCATAAGAACATGAGAGACAGTCATGGTGTAGTATAGTCCTCTTGGAGGAGATTAGAACAAGCCAGCTGGCCTTCCTCACACAGACACAAAATTCAGTTTTCCTGTCTACATGTGCAAGAAACCCACAGCTCTTTCCACACCAGGCCTGGTAATGCAGCTTATTAGGGCATTCATGAGTGCTGGCTTTAGAATTATAAATCCATTCTGGCTTTTAATGCTCTTGGCTTTATTAGTAATAGTGCTTGCTTAGGCAACGCCCAAACAATCACCCAAACACTCAGCTTCACTGCGTTGGGCTGCATTCATTAGTAATTGCGCACAAGTGTTCTTACTTAGATGGGCAGAAAAGATTCTCACACAAAATCCTCATGCATTAAATTTATTCATTCCCTCGTTCTAATGTTTATAAATCTGGATTATTTTAAATGAAGAGCACGTACCGCAGTTGCGAATTAGCATAATGCATGCCCAATTCATCTCCATATAAGGCATTTTTGTATAACCTCTCCAGTGCAGCAATTCATCACTCTCTGCAAATGCATCCTTAAACTTTCTAAAGATGGACTTTTGCTTGACAGCATGTGTGTGTTTAATGAATTGGAATGAATTGTCTGTATACATGCAGGGAAAATGGAGAGATGCATGTGGAAATGCTTGAAACACTGTCTTCCTGCTAGTTCTCACCACGTATCAGCTTCCACTGTCCAGGACATGTGATGGTGTGTGTGTGTGTGTGTGTGTGAGAGAGAGAGAGAGAGAGAGAGAGAGAGAGTTTATAAGCACTTACACAGCTCATTGCTTTTCACCTGTTCAAGAACAGACATTTTACGCTTTCTTTTTATGTGTGTGGTCTGTAAGCAATAATGTTCTGTGTTTGTGGGGTGGTTTTTAACTGGTTTTACTTCTGAAAAGACCAACTTGAATTTTCATGTTGGTTCAGGGTGGTTTATGCTGGTGTAGCTGGTGAACAAGCATGGCCATGTTTCTTGACAGCAAAACCTGTTACAACCATACTGGGAACGTATACATCATCTAGCGTAGCGTCAGTTCTGGAAGGTCACGTTAGTCAAGCTCGCATCAGCTGACTCTCAGCTGATCCCCATCAACCTATGGGAATACGACACCTATCTAAGTATTCATATATAAGGTCCCGCAGTAGTATCAGCAGTTTTTGCATTGCTCAATAGCTAATTACCCTCCTCCATCCCCAACTCCTCCTCTGTCAGTCGGGATTCAGCCTTCTGATTCTCCTTGAATCAGACTAATTCTAAAATGTGTACATAAAATGATTGAACTTAACAATATCTGCAATACATTTATGTTAGTTCTGTTCTGTTTACCCTGGGGGGTTATCGCTGCTCTCCCTGCTCTCATCCATGCTAGGCTGCATGGATGCGCAGGGAGTTCTTGCCCAGAACGGAACCATACCGCCAATCCAAACTGTATGCTAATTGTCAATCATCTTTGACTATAGTGGTCCTGACAGAAAAGTTGGTTTTGTGTTTGCTGGTCTGAGTGGAGGGCTCAAACTCAACTCTTAGAAGCTATTATATGCTTTTCCCAGACAAATTCAATTAGGCCTTGACTTGTGTGTCTAGAATAATTAGAATACAAAATAGTTGCTAAAATCTTTTTTTATATATCTGCGTGCCTGTGTTATTCAACCCCAGAGTTGTAAACACTGAGCCAATTGACTGGTCTTTAAATCATTTGATCTGTTGGTACATATGCACGGCTAGGGCCTCGGCGGTATGACGGTATATATCTATATATGCAAATATATATGCGTAACACAGTACTGCTTAAACGTTATACACCTTTTGAATGATAAGGAAACATGCATGAATGAGAAAATAAAGAGTGGGATGTGCTTGGTAGAGTTATTAACTGCAATAAGCAGTGAAAAAGAACTCAATGTGGTGCTCGCGCTGACTGACACACAGCCGAAGTGTGCGCACTGAAAGCCCCTTCTCTCTCTTTTGTGTTTTATTGTGCTTGAATGGCCAAATACGCACACAGCAATGACATAATGCCCGTTGTGTGGAGTTTTCAAGTAAACACAGTCGGTTATATGTTAAATAAATGTAAAACAGTTGGGTGAAAACCGGATGTGTTTCAGTATATTGGATCCATGCAGTTGGTCTAATGTACCTGCTGCTGTCTGTCGTTATTAATGTTAATCATGTTTGATACAGTGAAGACTATGCAGTGTTTTATTTATACACTTTATTCAATTTCTGTAATATTTCTTACTACATGTTAAATAAACCTAACCTACTGTAGCTGAATAAATTTAAAGTTTATTTCATATTTATTTGTTCTGTTGTCCTTGTAATTTGCTTAATTTTCTTAATTTTAATAACAAAAATAAAATAAAAATAGCTATATCCTTGTAATTTGCTTCATTTTCTTAATTTTAATAACAAAAATAAAATAAAAATAGCTATATCGAGGTACATATCGTTATCGGGAAATAAAATTTATCATACCGTGAAATAACATTTTGGTCATATTTCCCACCCCTATGCATGGCACAGAAATAAACTGTTATATGTAAAGACTGTGAGGGTGTATTCACACCAGGAAAGTCCGCTAGTTCACTTGCTTTGGTCCGGACCAAATACAGTGTTGAATTTTTTTGTTTGGTGTGGTTTGCTTTCACACTGCCTTTTTTGCAAGTGAACCAGAAATTGTAAACAAAACCACACTTGTGCTATGGTCATCCATTCATTGGACAGAAATTCTCAAGCGTACCAAAGTTCGTTTGGAACTGGACCGAGACCACCTCTTCAGCTGGGTCTCAGTGCGGTTATTTGGTCCGCACCCGAGTGCGATTGCTGTATTCACACCTGCCCAAAAGATCCGCACCAAGGGGGGAAACGAACTTGAGTTCGATTCAATCGAACCAAACAAGACAGGTGTGAATACACCCTGAGAAAGGGTGAGAGACTATGCACTACAACACATTACATGACATTAAAAGCAGTACAAACATACATTTCAGAATGAGACCTCTTTGGAAACATCAAACGAGAGATGAAAGACAGAGTTGAATTAGGGCTGGACGATATGGCCAAAATTGATATCACGATATATTTCTTAATTTCGGTCGATACGATATAATTCCGATATCGATATGAACACTATTAAAAAAGCCTCATAAAAACTGAATAAATTACATTTTAAAATATATTCAAATAGAAAGCAGTTATTTTAAATAGTAAAAATATTTCAAAATGTTACTACTTTTGGTGCATTTTGGATCAAATAAATGCAGGCTTGGTGAGCAGAAGATAATTCTTTAAGAAACATTAAAAATCTTGCAGTTCAAGAACCTTTGACTGGTAATGTAGGCTGATTATTCTTATACATTGAAACATGCATTAACCAGGATAACGAGCATGAAACATGCTCCGAGTTGCTTCAGAAAACAAAAAAATAGAGCAACAACAAAAGCATGTTGCTGGAAATTTTACACTTTCCCTGTAAATATTCTAATTTTGTTTGCTAGTTTTTGTGTATCTGCTCATTCCATTGCTTTACATTTGATCGGAAATCAGGCGCTGTTTATACACTTTGTCCTCATTTCTTGCTTTGTTGTGGATAAAAAGCATGTTGTTATGTCTACAGCCTTGCTTGCACTGAAAGACGGCAATCACTGCCTGCACTCCCATTGGTAGTTGTCGCATTGTGTAAATGCTCATTTGCATAAAGTTGAACTCTGCAGTATTTGTCAGTCATCACACATTATGATGTCTGGTCACTTTTTGATTGCAAGTCGATTTCAGTAAGAATGGCCCTTAAAGAGGTAGTTCACAAATTTAGTCAACGTCACCCTCATGTCATTCCAAACATGTATGACTTAATGTGAATTCCAAACGGAAGTAAGCATCCCCATGTCCTACTCCCTTCGAAGGGCAGAGCCCTTGAAGTGTGTTATTTGAAGGGTGTAGGGCATTACTGTCTCCTATGAGCATTTGGATGACAAAACTCTTCTATGAGCGTTACCTTGACAACGCTTCATCAGTTATTGCAAATAATTATTTATTCTTATTATTATTTTATTCAAATATTGTCTAATTGTGTCTTATTACAATTAAACTTTTTCAAACTAAACTTGCTTAAAATTGCTTACACTACCGTCTTAATTTTTCTATCACTGACGAAAAATATTTTGTATTACATTAAAATAGACAAATTTAATTAGCCTATTGTACTTACGTTTGTATGTGAAGTCGAATCAACCCCAACTTTGCTTTAAAATACATCGCAAGATATCCTAACCGAAGATCACATGATCACAAACGAAAATCACTTTCGTGAAGTGACCATCGCATGTTCCCATACTATTATAGTATTTGTTAATATTTTGAATTGGCTTTTATTATTATTATTATTTTCAATTTTAATTTTAGTTATATTGATATTATGTTCTTTTATCATTTTTATTCATTTTAGTTGTTTTAGTGCACTTTTATTACTTATTTATTTCAGTTAGTTGCCAAGGCAACAAATTAAATTTTTTTTAAATTTAATATTTGTATTTTTTTATTTCAGTTATCAAAATTGCTAATAGTTTTAGTTTTAGTTAATAATAACAACACCGCACTGCACTGCAACAAACTTAATACAATTCATTAATTGAGATGACTTGGCCAGTAAAATCCATTCTGATATACAAATAAAAAGAAAAAGGATTTTACAGAAAAAAACTAACATGGTTATAACAGAAATAAATAAAAGAGAGTGTTATGTGCTGTGATGTGCTATGATTTTTGTCTGTGTGCTTGTAGTATGTGTTTGTACAAATGGCATTCAACTGTATGTGTGTGATAAACATAATGCAAAATTACTTTTCATGATTCATGTGAATGCTGATGTGCTTTGTTTGTTGCAAGTGATTAGTTTCATTTACATTTGACCAGAAGCAAGTCTGTGTGTTCAGGGTACTGTGGTTTTCCATATGGCCTTGAGCAGGTAATTCATCAAAGTGAAAACCACATAAATTAAAACATGAATACATGAATAAATAAAACATAAGAATGTTTCAATATGGACATAAATTATGAGAAAGAGAAAAAAAACTCTAAAAAGGTGTTGACTTTTTTTTTTAGTTTTTAATGTTTTTATCTTCCAGAGTACAAAACCCAGTTTCAATGACGATGCACCAGAGCAAAACCCAGAAGTTCATGGTTCAGCAGAAAAACTACCACACTCACATGCAGATGCACGGAGTCGGACCCACCCTGAACCAGGCCATTCCGCTTTCAGTGGGACACAAACCAATAAATCGTAAGTACAATCCATCTAGTGCTGGATCTGTTTGAATTCAATGTGTTTTTTGACAGCACATGAGTATGGAAGAAAATTGTCACTTAAAACACCTAAAAAGCACTGTAAAGTAGTTCATAAGACTTTTGCTCTATATTCTAAGTCTTGTGAAGTCATGATCGATGTGTGTGAGTAACAAACTGAAATTTAAGGGTGCGTTCACACCTGTCTTGTTTGGTTCGATTGAATCGAACTCAAGTTCGTTTCCCCCCTTGATGCGGATCTTTTGGGCAGGTGTGAATACAGCAATCGCACTTGAGTGCGGACCAAACAAACAAATATACCCTAAGTCATTATTTATCGAAAATAAAATATAATGCATGTGAATTTTGGTCACAAGATATGTAAAAACCAATGATGTTTGACCTTATTTAACCTGCAGCATATGTACTTGAAGAATTGTTCATGTGACACTGAAGACTGGAGTAATGGCTGCTGAAAATTTGGCTGTGGCATCACATAAATAAATTACATTTTAAAATATATTCAAATAGAAAACAGTTATTTTAAATTGTAATAATATTTCACATTATTTCTGTTTTTACTGCATTTTTGATCAAATAAATGCATCCTTGGTGAACAACATTATAGACTATTTCATCTTAAAAAAATAAATAAAATAAAATAAAAATTACTCACTCCAAGCTTTTGAAAAGTAGTGTATGTCTTGGCTGCCACTCTCTATAATTTTGACACATTGATGTAATTCCAAAGCATCCCCTCCTGTTGAAGAAATCTGAGAACGAGTGACATCAGCATCTCAAAATGTTATTTCATGTATCAGTTTTTATTTTTCAACAAGTCTCGCTGACTCTGCAAGAAGCCCTGGATGTTTGACGGAATGACAGATCACATACACCGTGAAACGTTCTGTGAGGAGAGTGACAGCATGTCTGACTTGCTTAGAAACGTTTAGCTCCATGTCTGAGACAGTACGATTTTGTTATACAGCTGTAGCAGAGTTGAAGATGATGATAAAACAGGGATCCCACAGTCATCGATATTAAAGATGAATATTAAAATTTCAAAGCCTGGAAGAGTTATGGAAATGTAGGAAATTTGTTGTTGTTGTTGTTGTTTTTTCAAGCTAATCTTGGCTAGAATTGCTCTATTTGAATACAATATCTATTAAATGATTTTTAAACATCATTATCCATCACAAACCACCAGAGAAATTCATTGATCAAAAGGTGTTGGAATCCACAGTACAAATTAGTGGTTAGATGGTTCACAACCACAGGCATGTGTGTTTTAGACCCCACTTTCTCACTTCCTCTCTCACTATTGCACGTCTGCTGTTGTCTCCTTTATTGTAATTTTGTATTGCTGCAGGTCGGCCCTTAAGTTATAGCCCCATTGTTTTTGTTCCAAGCGGATCCTCTGGTTGAAATCATATAAAGACTTAAGCATTGCCTTGTGCGCTGCACTGTCTAAAGTGAGTTATTAGCCTCATTTTCTCCGGGTAATTTTAGATAAAAGCCTGGCCAAGAGGGAAGGCAAGAACTGGAGAAAAGAGAGAGGGGGGGGGG
>NW_015540946.1:1006201-1007998 GCF_001515605.1 Sinocyclocheilus anshuiensis
GGGGGGGGGGGGGGGTGATTAAATGGCAGAGTGTTATGATAAACGGTCATTGAGGGAAGTGCTCTTAGGAGGCAGGTGAGAGGATTAGATACAGTAGTTCTGCATGTGAATGAGGGGACAGTGGGGTGGCAGAAATAATGTGTGGCATGACATCTATTATCCCTCTTCCTGCCCTGCAGACTGGCAGTGTTACACAATTCTGCCGAATACAGCCAGAGCTCCACTGTAATGCTAATGCAAGGAGCAGCCCGTGGGGTATTGGGTAACTGTTTTTGCACGGTGTTGTGGTCTGACATGCCGTTTCTCGCTGCTTTGAAACTCAGCCAGACCACACTCTGACTGGCTGTCGGATCGTACAGAAGTGACCGGGTTCACTCAGAGGGAGACAGACCTTTACATATTACATTACATTAGTCTGTAGGTCATAAGAGACAAGCATCTGACTGACTTCCTGTCGACCTCATGTTACATTTGTAGTTTTGATTGGATTTATGGATTAATGGAAAGAATGGAAAGATTAATGGGGGGTGGGGGGATCTTATGATCTTAATATTTTATTTACGTTTCAGATTTAATAATAGACAAATGCTGAATTTGTGTGTTGGTTTACTGTGCCTAGAATTTCTTTGGGGACAAGGGACAGTTAAAAAACGAGTAATTTGTTCACAAATCAGGCAGGTTGCACTACATGTTTCTGATTCTCTAAAAAATAAACTGCTCCTAAGAGAATGCCATTTCTATTTCATTACATTCAATTCATGCTAAATCTGACTAAAATTTACATTTGGGTATGTCTTTCAAGGTAAAAATGATTATTAAATAAGTTTTCATAATGATTCATAATGCAAACTAGCCTATTCTGTTAGCAATAGACATAAAGGTAGGGCAGAGTAAAAAAATATAGATTTTCTTGATTTGAATGATCTCAATTCTTAAAATCTTTTTTATTGTGGTTTTTATTATTACTGCTGAATCCACAGCCTCAGGTAAAGTTTGCGGACCGAATTCAAAGTAATAAGATAAAAAGGGTGTTTACTGCAAAATAATGACAAGAAAACACACATTTCTATTATTGTGTCTGACTCTTACGAAATGAATCTTTTTATTGAATCAAAAAATAAGCAACAAGTGTTATCTGATTCCTGAAAAAAATTACCCTTTTGATCCATTCCTTTTAAATGGGTCATATGATGCTGCT
Source organism: Sinocyclocheilus anshuiensis (assembly GCF_001515605.1). Classification (NCBI taxonomy): domain Eukaryota; kingdom Metazoa; phylum Chordata; class Actinopteri; order Cypriniformes; family Cyprinidae; genus Sinocyclocheilus; species Sinocyclocheilus anshuiensis. The sequence goes on from NW_015540946.1 coordinate 1,007,400, forward strand.
AAAAAGAACATTATTTTGTGTATTTGGTGTAATGAAATGTGTTTATGCAGTTTAAAGTTCAAAAAACACATTATTTTCCACATACTGTACATTATTGTTTCTCCTCTATGCCCCGCCTTTCTGAAACGCGTCGATTTTTACAAAGCTCATCGTTCTGAAAAGCGAGGTGTGCTCTGATTGGCCAGCTATCCAGTGCGTTGTGATTGGCCGAATACCTCAAGCGTGTGGCGGAAATGTTACGCCCCTACATCATATGACCCCTTTAATAAATCTTTCAAAAAGACGTAAGGAGTAAACATTTCAATCAGTTTGTCAGATCCTGATATAAATGATGAAAAACAGATGAAATATAAATTTATTTAAAAAAAAAAGAAACTTTGAGCAAGATTTGCAATCTTTTGCTTGAAAGGCAAGAAATATTCCTCTACGCCAGTGTTTCCCAACAGGGGTGCCGTCTCGAGAGCAGGGGTGCCGTGTAAAAAATCCTTTTTTAATATTTTTAAATTGCTAAAATGTTCAAAAAAAACATCTATTATATAATATCAATTTCTGATGTCGCCAATAATTAGAGATACACAGAAATTTCGGCTGCCGAAAAA
>NW_015540946.1:1010204-1029442 GCF_001515605.1 Sinocyclocheilus anshuiensis
GCAACATTAGCTCATGTTCAGGTAGGGGACTGAAATCCTAGCATCAAAACTTAGGTTAGGTTTTATAATTAGTTTTATATAAAAACAAAACAAGTATGTGGTATTTCCTATTGTAATTTAAATTTTCCAACTAAATGTGTGTGTGTGGTTAATGGTAGATGTAGCAGACTGATTAGTTTCTGAATGTCTTAGGCGTCTGGCACCCGGTGAGGTCTGTCCCACACGAGAGACGGCCTGTCAGCAGCCCTCTGTGTGTCTCTCTGTGTGTGTGTGTGTGTGTGTGTGTGTGTGTGTGTGTGTGTGTGTGGTGCTCTGGTAAAGCCATTCGTCTCTTGTCGTCTACTTCTTACTGTTACTATATACTTAGTGTGGCTTCCTCAATTTACTTTCCTCTCTCACTTCATAACCTCATAACAGCTGTAGGTGTGTGTTAGCATCATCAGTAGCTACAGTAACTGATGTCTATTTTGTCTGCGGAGACTTTGTTTGATCTTTGAGAAAAGGCTACATGTTATCTTCTGGTGGATTTGCTTTAGATAACAGAGCATTATGATACAGATGTTAATGACTTACTACTACATCCGCTTGATTCTAAATTGAACTAAATCTAAAAAACAACAATCACACTAATTCAAATTAACTTCAAATTTCACTCTGTTCCTCACACAAAGCTATGATATAACACACAAACTGTATGGATGGTCTGCACAAACCGTTTGGACTACTTTTGTAAAACTATTTATGGTATAAGCCTTTTTTTAATGTTGTTATGTTCCACAGAAGAAAGTCATGAAGTCATGGGAAAGCCATGATGTCTAATTCTTCTTCTTCTTCTTTTTTTTTTTTGTAATTCATAATATTTTTTGGTGAAATAATCCTTTAACAAGATGACATTTTTAATGGAGCGATTGAGGATGAATGATAGTGTAAGGGTCAGGAATAGAGGCAAAGAAACAACAGAAACAGGAAGCAGACAGAAAAACAGGCAGGTAATCAAGATGCCTGACTGGAATATATTTAGTGAGACAGTGATGCCAAGAGTTTACCAGACTGTAATTTAAATAACATTCTCACTAATACAATGAATTAATTAACTAGGCAAGGAGAGGAGAATGTTGGTAGATTCCTTTCCACATAGTTTTGCAGGTGGAAATGACATTTGAAATTAAAGGATTTAGGCTATTTTAGGAAATTTGTTTTCCCTGAATTTTTCAGACAGAGGTGTGAAAGTCTAGTTATGCTGGTAAGAGATGAAGCTGCTTAAAGGTGGGGTAATCGATTTCTGGTAGCCAATGTTGACATTTGAAATCACCAAAACAAACACGCCCCTACCCCAAAAGGGTCTCGTCCCTATTTTGATAGCTCGACCCCACACATACGTACGCAACACAGGCAACGATTAGTTCTGTGAAACAAAGCAAAACCAATGTTACACTGTGTCTACACCGGACGCGAGTGGCACAGCGCGACAAAATACTATAGAACTCATAATCAGTGATGCTGTCTAAACCATAGATATATATACATATCTATGGTCGACACTGGATGCGGCACGACACGACAAATCCCCGACAGAAAACTGCTGCTGCGTTCTATTTGAGGTATTGACACAAATTTCAAATGATTTTCAACGGTCGCTTTGTCACGTCCAGTGTACTAGACAGACTTTAGCTGTTGCGGCGCAGACAGTTTATTATCCGCCATCTCTATCTTTCTGTCCATCGGCTCGGATAATGTCCGTCCTGTGCACTGAACTCTCTCTCCTCCACATCATGAGTAGACATGCCCCTTACTGCTGATTGGCTACAAGTTTGTTTTGCTATTCGGCCCGAATCAGTTTTCTAAAGCGTTTTTGAAAAATCACTTACCCCACCTTTAAGAGAGACAAAGAGGTTGGAACTGGACTTCAACTAACAACAATTTGATAATCAATTAATCTGAAAAAAAATTTTTTTCTTTAATTTGATGTTTTGCATCTAGCCAAAACTATCAATTAAAAACTATTGATTAAACTATACACTTTTCCTAGTTAATAATATTAAAGGACACATCGGATGCCCATTTTCCACAAGTTGGTATGATTATTTAGGGTCCTCATGAAATGTCTGCAACACACTTTGGTTAAAAATCCTCAATGGTTGTGTAAAACAACATCTTTATACCTTATCAAAAACAGCTCTATTCATAGTGACCTGTTTCGGTGCATGTCTCTTTAAATGATAATGAGTTACTGCTCACCCCATCCCTCTCTTCCATTTTTCGTGTATTCGGTGGCACGTTACCATCCATGCGTCCTCAGTGGCTCTGTTGTCGGGAGAAAATTAAGACTCTTATGTTCACTTTTACATCCAACTACAAAATATCTGCATTGCTTAAGAGACATTGTTGTCGCTACAGCTGCTCAAGCGTGGAGTAAATGGCGGATAGTGTTCAACTGGCTGAGGGTGGAGATATGCTAATACGGGACAGTTCGTCAGCGGCCGTGGGCGGGGCCTGAGCAGTATGATGTCATATTGCTCAGAAAATCAAAACGGATTGATAATTGAGACTGTTTAGGTTTTTTGGGGACTAAAAAAAAGAGTGAATGGATTTTTATCATTGTAGGGTGGTTGTGTCCACACATTTATATGCAAACACCATGTAAAAGTGAATTTTGCATCCGATGTCCCCTTTAATATGTTTGATTAGTAGTTGTAGCCTTGGTTAGAAATGAGAGTTAATTGGGAAAAGCCGACATTCCCTCTTTTCGTCTCTGTATAAGGCTTGGAGTTGTGGTCGCTTTGTCCGAATCCTGCAAGAAGAACTGAGTCTGGTCCCAGAGTTGTTTGCTACTGTAGTCTCTCTCTCTCTCTCTCTCTCTTCTCTCTCTTGCTCTTTTGCTTCTATTTTTTTCCCCAGTCACCTCCTCATGTTCCAGAGACTGAGATATTGGACCATAGACAGAGAAAAGGAGGGAATGGACGAAAAAGGAATCAGACAGTCACAGGGGAACATGTACAGGAGACTAAGAAAAGACAAGACAACAGAAAGACTTTTTTCCTTTCTCCAGCCTCTCTCACTCTCGCTCCTCTCTCGTTTCACTTTCTTAAAGCTGAACTCCTGAGCTGTTCTGCCAGACACTGCCTACAAAAGTGAGAGAGAGTCGTTCTGAGTTGTTTATGAAAGCCATGCCATCCAGACTGATGGATTTTTCTCTCTTCTCTCTGTTGATGTCTGTGCTTTGCTGGGCTGCAGTAGGGAACCACACAGGCCGGATCAAGGTGGTCTTCACTCCGACTATCTGCAAGATGACCTGCACTAATGGCCGCTGTCAGAACAGCTGTCAGCAGGGCAACACCACCACTATCATCAGTGAAAATGGGCACGCTACGGACACGCTTACTGCCCCCAACTTCAGAGTCGGTGAGTGGCATCGCCGCCTCTTAATGTATTGTGGGAAAATTGGGAAGTTTTTGTTCATCCAGGTCTTTGTAGAACATCTAATTTTCTAGTTGGCAACTGGACTTTGTTGAATGTATGTGTGTGTGCTTGCTTTTGCTGTATACTGAACGGAGAACATCTGGCCACGGGCCTGTTACATCATGTCCAGCCTTAGACAGGTCTATAATTATGGCTGATGTTTGGATGTGTCTAGTTGCATTTCGGAGGGGAGTTTTCACTTGCCTGGCAGATATTGTGGAAAAGTTTAAGATGCTTTAGACTGTGTCTGAAAAACCTGCATAATTGGACCTCAGTTCCTCTAGGTTTGTTTCCAGCAGTGATATTTCACAATAATGGCTCAGAATGGATCGAGAGCATGTGGTTATGACACAGCAGAACGTCTTCTGCCCTCCGGCTCAGCTGGTTGGTGTTCATTTGCTGCCCAGCTCAGCCTCCTGAATAGAGTTCACACACTTCTTAGTTGCGTAATCTGGTGATTCCCAATCAGGGCTGTTTGGAAAGAATTTGATTTGGCTGTGGTACAGTCTTTGTTACTTTTTTGTTAACTTATTATTAATATTTTCAAAAATTATGATGTATTTGCTCATGGGTAATGTTTTTTACTTGTTGAGCATCTGTCATATATGAATTCCAATATACAATATGCAAATTAATTTAGTTAAACATCCCACCTGATTTTCAAGTAAATTCAGCATTTCTCGCAGAGAAAGTGTGATTGCCCCGGAACTATCAAAACTTATGAAAGACAAGCTTAGGTGTCGTCTTATAGACAGTGGAAGCTACTTGGCGAGCCTTTTTTTTTTACCCACTCAGTTGATGTAAAGTTATTTTTACAATATTTTTTTATATTTTTGTATTGGTATTACTATTAATGCTAAATAATAATATGAATTAATAGGAGCAAACTTCTAGTCAATGGGGCTTTGGGTAGGTGTGCTAGGGGATAACTATCGGCCGATAATTGCTTTGGGATGATTGATCGGCGGTCTCTAAAAAGGCCGATCTCAAAAAAAACGATCTCATTCTCAAGCTGATGACACTGCCGTGAGAAGGTTTGGCACAACATGCAGCGGCACCGTCTCAGTCTCTGTCCAGCATGGGTGAAATAATTATAATGCTGAAGGTGAGGTACTCACCTTCATATTTCTTAATTAAATAACTTATAAAGTAATTTGAAAACCTTGTGTGAGACATCATTTCACAAACAGCGTGAGTGAATCACCGCGCGCGTGCTCTTTCTCTCTCAAAATAAGCAAATGGCTTCAAATCACCACACATCGTGTCTGTCTATAAGCGAGCTGCACGCTGCACAGTTGACACAGGAATTGTCACTTGCACAATCGAGGCAGTGTCACATTGTCACTAAAGTTTATAAATTGCATTACTTTTTAATTCTTGCCAGTGTTTAACCATTCAGCGCTCGCGCGCTTCTCCTGGAGACCGTACGCTCATGCACACTCGCAGCGCACACACATAACGCCAGGTTCACATTACTCCGTTTGCAGTGCGAATGTGGTGCGTATTTTTTCCGCGCTCATGTTAACAGATTAATAAAGCGTGCACACTGCACACGGTTGATGTCCAGCAGTGCGTTCCACGAGCGGTGCGTCTGCAGCAGTGCAGAGATCGTTTCCGCACGAGTCTATTTTTGCTGCCTGCAAGCACTGAATTAAAGTAACAGCGCATTTTTTTACAGTGAATATGAACATGGATTGACACGAAAATGTAGTAATTACACCATAAATGCATAGGATTAAATTCTACTTTGTTTCACAGTCAACACATATGGCTTTTTGGCTAGGTTTAAAGGGAAAGTAAAACAAAGTTCTTTATGAACCGCAGGATTGCTTGTAATAAAGATTTCAATGAAAAAGGAAAGTCAGTAGAGCTGACTCTTTCTGTCAATGGTAAGTTTGTGATAACGTAAGAAAAGTAGTTTAAATGTTTTGCCACTTGCTTGAGCAACTTAATATATAAATCTAGAAGTAAATGCAAAAGTAAAAAGCATTGAATAATGTGTTGCTTATATTTATTGTGTTTAAACATGTCTGTGAAAAATTGTATTACTGTACTGTGTAAAAAAAGAATTGCAGTGCTGAAAAAGCATTTTCAATGACAATGTTTGGAAATGTTATCCAAAATAATTCATAAATGTTGTGTTTATGGTAAACAGCCACAGATCAGTAGCGGACTTCTGTGTGAAAGCTGCTTCCCCTCTCACAAGAGTTACCTAAGAGGTGAATTCCCCCCATTTTCAAAAATGAAATTCAGGCCCTGAATAAATGTCTAAAAATCCTGATTGGAGTATCACTATAAATAGTTATAAATGATAAAAAAGAAGGCTTTAAAAAGATCGGTATCGGTGATCGGCATCGGCAGATACTGCTTTCTGTGATCGGCCTCAAAAATCCTGATCGGAGCACCCCTAGCTTTGGGAGTACAAGACAAAAACAGTTTAGGAAACACTCATCCTGTCTAAGTAAAGTAAAAAAATACATTCACTTCTTGGTCCACTGATCTTTTTGGCCCAATATTGGTGGACGGTAGCAAGTAGTTACTTTGTGACTTGTATTAGTGTCAAGAATGAAGCAATAGACACAATTTATACACATAGTTGTTACATAAGGGTTACTTTCGAATCCAATTACTTTGTGGATGTGGACACAAGGGTAGCATTCAGCTAGGCGTTGTTTTCACCAGTGGGTTTTGTAATCAGTACCCACAAGTTGAGCGGCTGAAATTGTATTCCATATAAGAGGGTCAGGAAAGCTCAGAGGAGTAAGTGTTCAGACAGATAACTCTCAGAATAGGCAGAAGTTGTGCATGGTGCTAAGATGTCATTCTCTCTCTCTCTCTCTCTCTCTCTCTCTCTCTGCAAGCTGTTTGTCTGAATGAGGTGAATGTCTGGAGTGGGTGAGTGTGTGCGGCCTTATAAGGAATACAGAGCATTCTGTCAGCTCTGATCCAGACGCAGCTGGGAGGAGAGATCCCAGGCCGAGCTCCAGCACCGTGGAGAAAGGAGACACACACACACACATTAGAGTTGGATCAATACCAGGATTTTGGCTTCGGTACTCTGAACCAACTTCTTGTACCTTAGTGTTGATGCTAAATCGATACCTTTAACAAAAAATAAACAATATCAGGCAAATGATAAATTAAACGAGAGTTGTCAATAGATTCAGTAATTTGACTGATCTCTTAGCAAATGTGCAATAATTAAATATAACTTTCCCCATACATTACCATTCAAAGGTTTGGGGTCGGTATGATTTTTTAAAATGTTTTTAATTTATTTATTATTTAGTTTATTTCTCTAATGGCAAAGCTGAATTTTCAGCAACTATTATTTCAGTCTTCAGTGTCACATGATCCTTCAGAAATCATTCTAATATGCTGATTTCTGATATGCTTCTCAAGAAACATTTCTTATTATTATCAATGTTGAAAACAGTCATGCTACTTAATATTTTTGTGGGAACGGTAATGTAGTGGTATTCCAGGTGGGCTAATGACATCACAATTACATAAAGCTCTAATGACTTGCTTTTATGTTCTCAATTGTGTGAAACACATTTGCCAGTTTTGAAATGCTTTTAGTGTGTGTGTGTCCTTGAGCATTCTGTGAGAGTTCTGGTCTGAGTGGAAGAGAAGGATATTTTATTTATGTAAGTGTATAAGATATTTTCATCAACATTTACATGCCCTCAGAAAGTCTTGCTAGATTTTTTGATTAGTTGCTGTGTGTGTGTGTGTGTGTGTGTGTGTGTGTGTCTATCAATGTTGAAAACAGTCATGCTACTTAATACTTTTGTGGGAACGGTAATGTAGTGGTATTCCAGGTGGGCTAATGACATCACAATTACATAAAGCTCTAATGACTTGCTTTTATGTTCTCAATTGTGTGAAACACATTTGCCAGTTTTGAAATGCTTTTAGTGTGTGTGTGTCCTTGAGCATTCTGTGAGAGTTCTGGTCTGAGTGGAAGAGAAGGATATTTTATTTATGTAAGTGTATAAGATATTTTCATCAACATTTACATGCCCTCAGAAAGTCTTGCTAGATTTTTTGATTAGTTGCTGTGTGTGTGTGTGTGTGTGTGTGTGTGTGTGTGTGTGTGTGTGTCTTGTGGTAATTTGTAGTTCAGAGTGCTGTTGTCTGAGTATAAACAACTGATCATCATACATCATACATTCAAAAGTATGGGCTGAGTATTTTTTTTTAATTAATACTTTTATTCAGCATTAATTAAGAATTAATACTTATATTACATTTAGATTATGTAATAAAGGAGAAAAAAAATCTAAAGCCCATTGTAGAGTTGTTTTGCACAAGTGTGCAACATAACTTCAGTCATAAATTTAGGAAATATTTTATGTATGTAAAGTATACTGTATTTTGTTGTTTGTTTTCTCTTTGGAGTTTTGACTTCTTTCATTTGCACCTAGTTGGGATTTCATCATGTTTGCTCTAGTCGAGACTGTCCCACCAGGCCTCTCATTAGAGCTGTTCCTGGCAGCTCATCTGAAAGTCAGTGTGTTTGCTTATGTGTATGTGTGAGAACCTCTGTAGTTGTCATATTGCTATAGATAAAGCCAGTTATGACAATAAAAATTGCCACATCAGTAATGATCTCATGTACTCATGTATGTATATATATATATATATATATATATATGAATGATATCTTTATTTCAGACTCAAAAAGGTCCATATAAAATAAAAAAGCATACAAAAACAACATACAACATGGATAACAACAACAACAAATAACAAGAAAATAATTTACATCTAATGTCCATATAAGCACTTTCTCCAGTGCCTCCAAAGTGCAGAGGTGTACCTAACAGTACTCTTCTCCAAGATCACAATAATTTCATTTTTAGAGGCCTCAAGTCGCTTTATAAATTTATACACAAAGTTTCTGATAACAGCACATAACATAGGCACCTGATTCTGAACAAAAAGCTGACTGGCACTTGTACACCGAGGGACTTTTAATAAAAGTCGCAATGCATCATTATATGCAACCTGCAACTTGTTAAATTTAGCTTTACTGTAACTGCACCACAAGTGGGCAGTATACAGTGGAGTGCAATAGGCTTTAAACAAAGCTATTTTGACATCATCAGTACACATGCTAAATTTACGAACAAGCATGTTAGCTTGTGCATACAATTTACAATACTGTCTCTGAATGTCATCATCGTCACAAAGGTCACTTCTAATGATGTGACCAAGATATTTGACCTTATTCACCACAGATAACTCCTGTCCAGCCAAATAAAAAGAGGGGAACACGGCCTTACGGTCCTCCTTTGTCCTCACTATTATAACAACACTCTTTTTGATGTTAAACTTTAAATCATATTGCTCACCGTAGTCAGAGCAGACTCTAAGCAACTGTTGCAGCCCAGCAGAGTAAGGTGACATTACAACTAGGTCATCTGCATACAGTAGATGGTTCAAAAGTCTTTCTCCCCTTTCTCCCACAGTCTTACAATTTTTAAGTCACTGAGTAAGATCATCCATATAAAGGTTATTTATATATATTATATATATATATATACTTTTAATTAGTATTTTTAATGAGTATTTAGTGTGATGAGTTCATGATGGTTAAATATATTATGTGGCTTTTGGTTTGGGAACGTTTTTAAAGAGTATCACGACAGGAGAATAAAATTCACCTCATTTAAATGTTTGAAATAATGTCCTATACCACAACACAAACATATTTCCGTAAAATATCAAGCCCCAAAACGTTTATTTACCTCAGCTGTGGGATAATTAAATCCATTTAGCATTTTGCTAGTATTATTACTTAGCCAAATGTGATCTAAAAGCTCAACTGAGATTTTAAGCAGTGTGAAAAATGTCTAAAAGTGAGCAAGGCAGAGAGAAAGTCGAAGATGTTTAACGGCAGAATTGTCCTTCACCGTAATGTGTCACATAAAACTCTCATTACATGCCACCACAAAAGTTCCTAAACAGATTTTCTGTGAAGCATTTAAGCACACACACACACACACACACACACACACACACACAATAGCCCACAAGCAAACACTTGCTCAAACACAGGACAAAACTAAAGTTTGTTGATAATTTTGTTGGTTCATCTGTGTATATGTTTGTCAGTCTCTTAAATGTGATGGGTCTCTGAACAGGAATTTGTCACTAAACTAAACATTGAAAAATGTCACTCGATATGCCTGTGATTAACCACACTGTGCTCTGCTTGTGTGTGTGTGTGTTTTAGTTGTTTGCCATTTGCCCTGCATGAATGGAGGAAAATGCAGTGCTCGGGACAAGTGCCAGTGCCTACCTAACTTTACTGGAAAATTCTGCCAAATGGCGAATCCCAACGGTCACCAGGGGCAACATGCTGTCGTAAACGGACAGAAGACACACGTCCACTCAACGCACACATTACCCCTCACCTACGGCACTGAACAAAACCAGGGTAACACTTTTATTTCTGTGTTTTTACCTGTATTTAGAATCTGTCTGAATCTTGTTATTCAGAAATACATGGCTTTGCTGTTATTAAAGGAATAACCAGGGTTCAGAATTACCACAAAAATAAATTTTAATTTGTCCTTTGTTTTCTTAAAATAAATAAATAAATAAATAAATAAATAAAGCCTGGGTTACAGCGAGACACTTATAATGGAAGTCAATGGGGCTGATCCATAAACATTTTAAAACTCAGTATAGCTACAATATGTAAACAATATGTGTTAGCTTGATTTTATTGTATTTTTATACAATTTCAATTTATTGGATTTTAATAAAATTACAAACCTCAGTGCACAATTTGCCACACCACAAACTGTCAAACACATCTTACCAGCAAACATACACTCGTTTTCATCCTTCTCTCCACTCTCTGAGGCAGAAGTCTCTAAACTCATCCGCCGAAAAAAACACATCACACCTCTGTTCATCAATTTGCACTGGCTACCAGTAGCTGCTCGCATTAAATTCAAGGCATTAATGTTTGCCTACAAAACCACCACTGGCTCTGCACCCATTTACCTAAATTCATTACTTCAGAGTTATGTGCCCTCTAGAAGCTTGCGTTCTGCAAGTGAACGACGTATTATTGTGCCATCTCAAAGAGGCACAAAATCGCTTTCACAGACTTTTTCATTAACTGTTCCCTCCTGGTGGAATGACCTGCCCAAATCAATCCGAGCAGCTGAGTCCTTAACCATCTTCAAGAAACGACTAAAAACACATCTGTTCCATCTTTATTTGACCCTCTAACTCTAACACGTTCTATTCTATTTTAATTCTACTTTATCTATATTTATCTTTTTATTTTAATTTTTTTATTCTTTATTTAAAAAAAAACAAAACAAAACTAGCTTTCTATTTTTTCTATTCTATCTACTTGTTTTTCTTTGTTTGTGTGTGTGTGTATAATATATACACCTTGCTACGTGTACTGCATTAGGCTAACCGAGACTTGTCATTTGCACTTATATATTGTTGCTCTTTTGTTAGTTTTGACTGCTTTTATTGTCCTCATTTGTAAGTCGCTTTGGATAAAAGCGTCTGCTAAATGACTAAATGTAAATGTAAATATTGTGGAAAAATTGCTTACTAACTGATTCATTGTAAAATAATATTCAGTTTTACAACTTCATTGCCATTACAACACAATGCCATAAACCCTAAAACTCTAAAATGAAATGATTTAAACAGCTCAAGTCATGCACAATTTTTAACAGAATAATTAATGCAAGTACTTTTATAAAATTATCACATTTTGCTGCTTTTAAGTCTGCCAGAAATTGTCCCCATTCACTTGTACTTGGCTCAATGTTATCTCAATTTTTGCTCCTTTTTTAGAGAAGGGCTGAATCAAAATAATTTTTTTCTGGTATTTAACATTACACCACCAATTCTGTTGACTGAGCTTAACTTTGTACTGAAACCATATGAACTTGTAGTGAATCCCCCTTAAAGAGTTACATTTCTGTAGGTTTGGTGAATGTCCATGTGAAGCATCCCCCAGAAGCCTCTGTCCAGATCCATCAGGTGTCTCCGGTGGACAGTAATGGGCAGGTGAAGAACACACACTCCAGCCACTCCTTCACCTACCACAGCAGCAGCCAGAGCATCCAACACGGTCATACTCACAGCGGCGTCATTTACCCCAACCAGCAAACATACCCCCAGTACCAGCCGGTGACATCCAAGAGCCAGTTGGGACGCTGCTTCCAGGAGACTGCTGGAATGCAGGTCAGAGAAACAATGAGTGTTTGTGTGCCTTAAACTCATATATAAAGCTTTTATGTGAGGAAGATGTCTTGTGTATCTATGTGTTTTTGTCCATACAATGATAGTCTGTGGGTTCCAGTGTTATTTTGGACCCTCTTGAATTTTATTGTATGGACAAACACAGTCTTCAAAATATCTTCTGTAGCTTTACTTTTCTGTTCATCTCTGTCTCCATCTCTCTTACCATTGCTGTGAGCTGTGAATCATCCACTATTACTCTGTCTCTCACTTGTAATGTCTTTTAAACTAACTCATTTTCAGCTATCATTGGATGATCAAGAAGTAGAGCAAAAGACAAAATTAATAGTGAGATTAGACTCCCACCAGAACATTGTGGTGCTCAAGGGAACATCTGTCTCTCAAGAAGAGCACTGCAGATGAAATACAAAAGAATGATTCTCAAAAGAATTTTGACTCAATAACTGCCTTCAGTATAAAAGAACATCCAGTTGTCTTCTTCACCTATAGCTGTTAGTCTATCAAGTTATTTTTTTAAGTTCACCTCAGTCTTGTTTGTTTACTCTAATCGTAAAGTGTCGTGACTGTTTTGCAACCATTCAGACATAATTTCTGACTTTGTCTTTTTATGTCAGCAGAGAGGAAGGTGTTATCAGGTTGAGTTGTGTATCATTGCCGTCTCACAGATAATTGTTCATTTCGTGCCTGGTTCAGCAAATTAGATTCAGTCAGGGGAGAGATATCAGAGTGTTGATCAGAAAGAACAGGCATCAAGAGTTGTGTGTGAGCAGAATTATGTGTGTGTGTGTGTGTGTGTGTTGTGAACGGTCTAGATGAGTATCTCTCTTTTTTTCTCTCTCATTCTTTATTTCTTTCATTAATTTACTGGATGTGATTGTGTTTTATTGTGTTGTAGTGTGGGAAAGCTCTGCCTGGCCTGTCTAAACAAGATGCCTGTTGTGGGACGGTGGGCACATCATGGGGATTCCACAAATGCCAAAAATGCCCCAAGAAAACATGTAAGCTACTGTCTCACTCTAACAAACAAAATGTCCGGCACACAGACAATTATCTGCCTTATTTTTACAAACAAAGACGCCAGTCAGACAATCATCTACCTCGCTTTCACAAACAAAAACACCCATCCCTCACACATAAATTGGTCTCGAGGCCCGGGTATGCTACTTTTTTTCTTGTTTCCTGCTCCTTCTAGCACAATTGATTGACAGTCTAGCACAATTGAGCCCTTCAAATATACTTTATTGATCCTGAGTGTGGATAGACACATTCTGCATGTTTTTGGGTCGTTATTTTTGAATGGTCAAATAACTTGCGTATGCAGACAAAAATCGGGCTGTGCACGAACATCCTTGAACCAAAGCGGAATGTGGACAACAGAAGTATACTTTCCACTTCACTTTTACACAGACAAACATCTGTCTCATTTTCATGAACAAAAATATGTCTCACCCTCAAAGACAAAAACAACTCTCTTCTTCATGCTGAAAATCATCTACCTCATTTTTATGAGTAAAACCACCTTTCTCACCCTCACACAATCATTCGTCTGTCTCTTTCTTTCAAACATCTGTTTTACTTTACCACACACAAACATCTGTCTCACCCTCACACACAAACTCAAGCATATGTCTTAAATTTTCACTTTTAGTCTGTTAATTGAAAGACCAGGATGATTGAAACAAACTAGTGTATGTTCAGAGTGAGACACACCATTAAACATCAGTATGTCTGGGCCTCATTTGAGATGAAACACTTGCAGTATGATTGTGCATAGTATTCCACAGTAGTGCGGTCCGAAAAGAGCGGGAAAGCAGTGATTCATCAAGAGGCCTAGGCTTGATTCCTCACTAACTAAAAGAGACTATGAGGAGTTCTCTTGAAAACCATTTGATGTCAAACCTCCAAGTGGCTGTGACTCAACAGACACATGGTCCTAATATCACAGCGAGAACAAGAGGGAAGGGATGCATTCCACAGAGAAAAGGCAAGTGCGTAATGAGTGGGCAAATGAAAGAGAAAGCTGTAAAGTATTTGGTTACACGCGCCGTGTTGAACTTACTGACATGCTGACTCACCTGGCACACACTCCAGCTTTAGTAATGGTCCCTCACACACACATTTACTCATACAGTCGTGATTCCTCTATGCTTAGTCACTTCTCAGAAGTCCCTACAGAAAACTGTTAGCGTACCACCGCTCTTGCTCTCTTTCTCTTCGCGGTATGTCCGTAGATGTTTCTGAAATTTTCTGCCCATATATGGGAGTCCCTGCATTCTGTGCATTCTCAGACATAACTCTGATTTAAACCTTATGGACATCACCAAAACAAACGTTCGTGAGTGTCTAAAATATTTAAGGATTGTTGTTTCAATCTTCAAATGCCAATTCAAATGTTATTCCTTATTCATCTTACACTTTTTCTTTTCTTTTCATTTTATGTAAATGTTTACTCCATTTTGGAGGCACAGCGATTCAATATAGCCATGAGAGGTGTGAAGTTGATGTGACATTACCGCTGTCTCTGAGGTCTGTTCGCAGCAGCTGTAGGCGAGCACTTACTAGGACATCAGCTGGCACTGAACGGAAATAGAAGTCCATGGCAGTAACTGAACACAAGTGTTGGGGTAATGAAGATGTAAACAAGTCTGGAGTTCAGCCCCCTTTCTTTCTGAAGCAGGCTCAAAATATGACCCCTGGAAGTGCCGATGCCATTCTGTTCTCTTCCAAATGAGTCATTCTGTCTCACTCTCTCTGTTCTATTTATGTAATTTATTACGGTCATTATCCATGAGAATGAGAGGGAAGTAAACCCTGTTCCTGTTACGAGTTCCCAGTCGCAAGGCCTCCCCTCAGACAAACCACTACAGAACTCTGTACAGTGTTTTTGCTTGCATCTTATCTTTTTTTAATCTATGAGCTCAGAGACAATGGTGTGTTTAACAACACACTATATAGAGTGATTAATGATATGTGTGTGGATGTTTTAGTGCAGAATAGTGCTCACTCTGAATCCTGAGTGATTTGCTCCCCTTTATTTCCTGCTAGTTTCCTGTGTGAATTGATTTAAGAAATTAAGAAAGAAATTATGAAATGAAAACTTTTACTGAGCAAGGATGCATTAAATTGTACGATTTCTAAATGGTTCTTTTAAACTTTCAATTCATCAAAGAATACTGACAAAGATGCACAAATGTTTTCAACAATGATGATAATAAGAAATGTTTCTTGAGCACCAAGTCAGCATATTAAATGATTTCTGAAGGATGATTAATGGCTGCTTAAAATTCAGCTTTTCCATCACAGGAATAAATTATTATTATTATTTTTAAATATATTAAAATAGAAAACAGCCATTTTAAATTGTAGTAATATTTCACAATATTACTGTAATTAAATGAGGCCTTGGTGAGCATAAGAGACTTCTTTGAAAAACAAACAAACAAAAGAATCGTACCCATCCCAAACTTAGGTAATTTAATGGTAGGTTATTTATTTATTATTTTTATATGTATGTGTTTAGGTATGTATGTATGTACTGTTTGAACTCATACAAAATATTAATTATTATGGATTCACAGAAACTGTGGTATTTTGGAACATATGCTGGTTATCATAATAAATTATTGTAATACTTACAGTGGACTTAAAGCTATTTTAGTTACAAATTTTGGTAAGACTGGATTTTACGTGTTCTAACTACACCAAAGGTTTTCTTAAATTTGCTGTAGGAGAATGTTTGTCTTTAGAGCTGTATCTAAATGTGCTGTTTTTTCCCTCCATCTCCTCTCTCTCTCTCTCTCTCTCTCTCTCTCTCTCTCTCTTTCCTCCGTAGCGATTCCTTTGATTGAATGTCCTCTAGGCTATAAGAGGCTGAATGCCACTCGCTGTATCGGTAAGAGCCACGGCTTGTTTCTGCTTGTATCTGCTTGTCATGCATGCATGTGTTTATCTTGTTTTTTTGTTTTTGCAGTGGATGTGTGTATGTTTGTTATTCTACATTTTTTGTGTGTTTGTGTAGTTATGCATCGATTGTGATGATTTTGATAAGATGCATAAGTGTATGTATCATTGTCACGTACTCTATATAATTCAATTCGCCCCCACTGGCCTCTGCATGTCACAACTGGCGACATACACCATGTACAGGTGCATCTCAATAAATTAGAATGTCGTGGAAAAGTTTCAGTAATTCAACTCAAATTGTGAAACTTGTGTATTAAATAAATTCAATGCACACAGACTGAAGTAGTTTAAGTCTTTGGTTCTTTATAAATGAACTTTTCCACGACATTCTAATTTATTGAGATGCACCTGTACTGTTCCTTTTATTAAACTGCCATTTTAAAACAGTGTCCCAGATCTATCACAGAGAAGACTTTCTTTCAGTGTTATGTGGAGAGACAGATGACATCTTTGGTAGATCTTTCTAATCTATGTTGAAGTTGAATGTAATAGCAGGAGATCCAACACATCAGGGCCAGCAGCCAGAAAGACTGCAGGGCTTTTCCTCAGCCTGAGAATCAAACTAAAGTAAAGCTCATGCTGTCATGTATTGTTAATGTATGCCTTGGCCAAGTAAACTCTAGTTTAGCATGCTAATAATACTTAGTTTTAAAGACAAATGTGGGATGGGGGCACCTAGATTGTTTAAATGCAAAGCTCAGTATAACAAGCCCAGTATTTTTGTTATTAACTATAAAATTCCTAAAGCATCTCTTAATTTCACAACTATTCAAAAGTTTGGGGTTGGTAAGATTTTTAAATCTTGAAAGAAGTGTCTTACAGTCACCAAGGGTGTATTTATTTGATAAAAATTTCAGTAAAAAGTGATTATCATGAATAAAAATACCTCTTTTTTTATTTGATTATATTTTAAAATATAATTTATTTCTGAAATGTAAAACCTAAATTTTCAGCAGCCATTACTCTAGTCTTCAGTGTCACATGATCCTTCAGAAATCATTCTAATATGCTGATTATGTGCTCAAGAAAGATTTAGTATTATCAGTGTTGAAAAGAGTTGTGCTGCTTTGTTTTTCAGGATTCTTTGATGAATAGAAAGCTTACAGCAAAAGAACAGCATTTATTTGAAACAGAAATGTTTTATAACATTATACATATCTTTACTGCCACTTTTGATCAGTTTCATGCATCCTTACTGAATAAAAGTATTAATTTCTGTAAAACAAATCGTAATGACCCCAAACTTTTTAATGTCAATGTATGTTTTTTTTTTGTGTGTATTTTTCATTGTGGTCTATGTATCCATATTATTCTATATTAAGGCTTTGCATCCTTTGGTACCTATTTGTCTTTCTGTCTCTATTTCTCCACACACCTCCAGCCAAACATATCTGCTGTTAGCAGCCACCAACAGCCACCACAGTCTGCCAAACCCAGAGCTGAACTGCAGCTAAAAGTGAAGCAGGCTGTGTTAGGGGGAAGTGCCCAGCGTGTGTCCTGGCCACAGGCGCTCTGGGTCAGGAGAGACAGGAGTTTGGAGGCTGGTAGATCTGGGCAACTTTGAGACATACTTAAGTGCAATTAATTAAGAAAAAACCCTGTTACTTGATCAAAAAAGAAATGCATAAAAATAATAACAATAAGTTACTTAGTCTCAAGTAAACTATCAAATAAGCCAAATATAGTTATTTATTATTATTTTTTGTTTATGGTCTGCAAAAGCAGAGTTGCTGGTCATGTGATCATTATGGGTGCCATGTTAAGATCACTACAGAACACTACATTTCTCAAAAGTAGCCTACCATTTAACTTTGTAGGTCTAGCGCTCCTTTAATTTCTTCACAGCATTAGCATGAGGAGGCGTGAGGAGGACATACCCTAGATAGATTTGATGATTAAAATGTATCTCAGATTTAATGAACAGACCTCAAAGCACTAAGGGGTTTACTTTACCTCCATATCTTAATGAAAATTTCAGCATGGGCTGTTCTCTGAGGCTAGTTTACAACACTTCTTTAGCGATCAGAGTGCCGTTAAGTTTGAACTTAATCACTGTCCTGATAACACGGCCTGAGGGTCCCACTAAACCTTTGACACTTTCCTGCGTCAGGCCAGAGCTTTTACTGCGTAAGTGGATGTATCTCTTGGGGTTTGGTTGTTCTGCCAGGCTCTGATGCTCCCGCTTCTCTCTTCCTGTCATTAGTCATGTTGCTGTCCTCATTGGCAGGTTTATGCTTTCATAAACATGTCTGACAGAGAATAATCAGCCTTGTCTCCATAGTTTTTAGTTATTGAACTTTTGTTCATGATACTTTTAACTGTTTCTTATTATTTTCACTTTATTATCTTTTTTCTGTATAAATTATTTTGTATATTATCTTTTCCCCTTAAAACTTCTTTAGGAATCTGTCACCATGCAGATTTGCAGGGCATTGGGTGTATTTTGTATAGAAACATGGATTTTTCTTGTGTAATGGAGACACGATGGCTTTGAGTGACAGCTCCTCTGGGCCAGTCTGTGTTCTGGTGCAGATGTTTGGATGCTTGAGGGATTGAGTGTATGCCTTCTCTCCATGAGCATCACTGTCATCATATGAACACATTAGCATTGCATTAGGAAATGTGTTGGATCTGTGTCCCAATCTAAGTGACTGGGAATGATGACTGCCCACGCCCTTAACTCGCACTCAATGGCCTCTTAGAAGGGTATTAGTGTGCTCTGCTGTGCTGTGTGTGTTTGTGTGTGTTTGTGTGTGTGTGTGTGTGTGTGTGTGTTCCTTTTCTGACTGTTTCTTACAGAGATGGTGGATCACACCATTTGGGTTTACATTAGCACAAATAAAGCTATGAAAAAAATCTAATGCATGCTTTGTGTCTGTGCATGCACATATATCTGAAAAAAAGTAATTTCATATATTAGTGTTTTTGTCTTGTTTAAAAAAAGAAACATCTTTTAAAAAAAGAAGAAAAAAAGATACATTTACTTGAGGCAAAATTGCATAATATATTAAAACATGTTTTCAGAGAATCTGGAAATTAGGTTTATTTTTCCAGCCCCATTGGCAAATATTTTTTTCTTGTTTTAAGCATTAATCTAATATTTAGTTTTTTTAGATTTACGCTTTAAAGGGGTCATATGACGTTGCTAAAAAAGAACATTATTTTGTGTATTTGTTGTATTGAAATGTGCTTATGTGGTTTAAGGTTCAAAAAACACATTATTTTCCACTTACTGTACATTATTGTTTCTCCTCTGTGCCCCGCCTTTCTGAAACGCGTCGATTTTTACAAAGCTCATAGTTGTGACCTCTTTTGGAAGGCCAAACAAAGTAGTTTCGCTTTCAGAAGGAAACACAGCGTCTCCACGACATGGTGGCAGCGGTAACAATACTACAGCGAGAATCAAAGTTACGCCTTCTTTCTTTGCGTATACATTTATGCATTAAGGCGGTGTTATGCAAATCTTCCCACACAGTGATGTAGACATGTGGGGGCATGTTTAAACGAGGCGTATTAGGAGGGCGTGAATGAGTCCTAACTTTTATAAAGAATATCTCTTTGGT
>NW_015540946.1:1029890-1034099 GCF_001515605.1 Sinocyclocheilus anshuiensis
CGAATACCTCAAGCGTGTGACGGAAATGTTACGCCCCTTACCATACTGTGTTTCCATGTGTCCCGACGCAACGAGACAAAACCAATACAATACATTGCAAACGAAGCATTTGTTGCATCCAGTGGGGACATAATTACTGATTATAATGACTTATACTGTCTTTTTACGCCATGTGGGGGCATGTTTAAACGAGGCGTTTTAGGAGGGAGTGGACGAATCTTAACTTTTATAAAGAATATCTCTTTGGGTTTGAGACTTTAGTCTTTGCAACTTGAGGGATCTTATCTATTCACGAACAGCTTGTAACACTCCAAAGAGAAAGGAAAACTTGAAATCGCATCATATGACCCCTTTAAAACAAGAAAAAAAAACTGTGTGGTTAGAAAAATACATTTAATTCAAGATGAAATCCAAAGGCATCTTTTCTTATTTTCACTATTTTTCTTCACAAGTAATTTCATCTTTGGAGTATTTTAAGGATTTTTAGATTTTGATACTGGAAAACAAGAAGAAAATATGCAATGTGTGTGCATCTAAAGCCTTTTTTCTTGTACAATCCATGTAACACTGTCATCACCCTTGTGTTTTCCAAACCTGTATGACAGTCTTTCTTCTACGGAACACAAAATAAGATTGAGAAATGCTTAATTGTTTTTTGTCTATAATGAAGGTCAATGCAGTTTTGACTCTCAGTGGACAAAAAAAATCCTGTTTTCACTTGAAACATTCTTCAAAATATCTATTTTATGTTCCACAGAAAAAAATATGAAAGTTCCTAATGTCTGTTATCACCCTCAGATATTGATGAGTGCCATATTCAAGGAGTTTGTCCCAATGGAAACTGCATAAACACCATGGGCAGCTACAGGTGTATCTGCAACCCAGGCTTTGTGCCTGACCCCACCCTGACCACCTGCTTCCGTAAGTCTCTTCTCTTCTCTTCTCTTCTCTTCTCCAGCTTAACTGGCTGGCTGATGTCTTTGGCATGTCCCTGCTGTCTCCATGTTTACCTACTCAAAGAAATCTACAAATGTAAATGGATTCAGTGCAGCTAATCACTTCAGCTTGTAGCAGTAAGACTTGCCGATTAGTCAAGCTAGCAGCATGATATAACATGGCTTCTAACATTAACTGTGGCTGTCACATGAGCAAAGGGTTCTCTCTCTGCTGTACAGGCATGAACATAACAGCGAGGTTGAAATGTGCTGGCATCATTCGTGCAGTCGGTCAATGAGGCACAAATATGCTCAAGCTTTCTCTGTGATTTAATAAGGTAACCTAAGTGTGCTGTCTGTGTTATTGTGATAAATATTGGCTGATCCTTCTCCTGGAAGCTGGTGCTTGCCAAATTACACCTCTGGAACACACCGTCATGTCCTTTTGTTCAGAGAAGATCAGAGAGTTCTTTTAATCCTCCTTTTAGCCTTCAGTTTTTTTGCTCATATATACAGTGTGTTTGGGCTGACAGTATAAGGTCTGTCAAAACAAATCTGCTGTTATCTGCAATATGAAAATGTTGAATTGTACATCTCTATAAAAAAACTCAGAATTGGCGCTTTATTAAAGTGAAAAATGGATATGTGAGAAAGCAGTACACACATCAACAATTCTTTTATATATCAACACATTTACCTGAGGGCATTGGTTTATTTTATGTTACATGACACAAAGTGTCAAAAAAGTGAGTGCATTACTGTATTTGAATGATTTAACATTCACTAATAATTTTCATTCTCATTCACTAATAATTAAACATATAAAAACATATACATATCCTATATAGTAAGACATATATGTACATTACCGTTCAAACCTTTTTAAATGTTTATGCTAACCAAGGATGCATTTACTATATTGATCAGAAATATGGTGAAACAGTAATATCGTATAATTTACTATTTTAAATAACTTTTAATATTAATATAAATTACAATTTAATATCTTAAATAGTAATTTATTTCTATGATGGCAAAGCTCATTTTTCAGCAGCCATTACTCCAGTCCAAAGTGTTACATTCTTCAGAAATCTTTTTTAATAAATAAAACTTCTGATACAGTCTTTTTTTTATACATATACATATATGTACTTATGATGTCTGAAAACAAGTGCTTCCTGATGTATTAACCCTTGTATATAACCTTTCTCCCATGCTTTCTGCTTAACTGACCTCTTTGCACTTTGGTAGTTGTATTCTTGTCCCGTGTTCTTGTCTATCTTGCGTCTGAAAAACAATATAACTTTTTTTTTATACACGCTCTCTGTTTTAATGTGGTTATAGAGGCAGTTGTTCTTTTGTTATGGCATTGTAGTCATGCATAGATGGAACACGAGGTGAAGGGAATCTCTTTTCTCTTCTGTTGTTCTTTCTCTCTCTTCCATGTTTGTGTCATACACCGTGCACACTCCTCCCCTCCCTCCCTCCTTCTGTCTCCACGGTAACCAGCCGAAACACCTATTCTTCGTGAGGAGAAGGGTGCTTGCTTCCGATTGGTCAGTTCGGGGAAGCAGTGCTTGCACCCTGTGTCCACTCACCTGAGTAAACAGTTATGCTGTTGTAGTGTGGGGAAGGCCTGGGGTCCTCATTGTGATCGCTGCCCCCTACCTGGAACAGGTAAGCTACCTGAGACACACCCCCTGTCGGCCCCACCTGTTCTACTGGTATCATTCCCTCTCTGTCCTCCACTTCATTGTGGTTTGCATGTGTGTTCCACAGCTCTGCTATGTAGATGCTTTTACATGCCATCACTCGGTTTTTGTTAGTTCTGCTGTAGATTTTTGCGTTTTCATATACACTTCTTACCTTTGTATTGGCCTTCCTGTGAGTTTTTTGTTCTTTGTTAGGGTTGCTTTGTTTGAAGAAGAATTACTGTCTTTGTTCATTTAAATTAATGACATTTTTAATCAATGACATTTAAACAGACCATCAGATAAATGGACAGATGGATGGAAACAAACAGTCAGATAGTTTAGACGGTCAGACGGATAGATAGATAGATAGATAGATAGATAGATAGATAGATAGATAGATTGATTGATATATTGTCTTTTATATAGTGTATTTGTTCATTTAAAATAATTCAATTTGAATCAATTAAATCATAACAGACCGTCAGATATAAGGATAAGTAGATAGATAGATAGATAGATAGATAGATAGATTGTTGTTGAGCATTTTTTCTTTCTCTCATAGCTGCTTTTAAAGACATCTGTCCTGGAGGAATGGGTTACCATGTCACCACACCGTACATTTACAAGCCCAAACCTCCTAATGGACACAGCCAGACAGACGGTCACGGCCAGAGCAAGCCCACCATCAGACACCAAGCACCTGTGGATCCTCCTGTGCCCTTCCCCACCCTGCAACAGCCTGTGGAAGCTCTCAGCATCACAGAGAGGCAGCTACCTGGTGAGTCATATGAGTTATTAGCCACACAGGACAGAAACTATGAATGACATTAACCTGCTCTGAATTATGTCTGTGAATATGCAGACATTGTGTTTTGTTTGTTTTATTTGCCTCATGTTGAATATTACAAACATGCGTTAGGGACGTCTTCCAGAGTTGAGTATGTAATGCAAAGTTTATTTACATGATGGTCTGCCTGGATGCATTTTATGAAGGAGAGACACATACACAATAGCTACACCAGCAAGAACTCTTTCACCCTCTTCCCTGTCCTTCTTTTCTTCTCTTTTAAATGTCATCACATGCACACTTGGCACCATGCAATGGAATGAGACTTGGCACCGGTCCGGAGAAGACTGAGATCCAAAATGTAGCCAAGCCTCTGTTGTTCCTATAGAAAGTGAGCACAGGACTGTTCTCTCTTTGGCAGAGGCAGAGAGTCATTAGCATTGCTTCCACCTTGCAAAACCAATGTCAAAGCTGATGAAGGATTGCAGAAGATCAGTGCATCGCATCATATTTTCTCCTTTCACTACTCTCCTACAAAATGAACTGCACAGATTTTTATAGCCTCTCTGCAAAAGCAGCCAATAAAAGCATTGCACAGCTGAAGAGTGTGGTGGAGGTGGGCCAGGTTCAAAGAGAAAGTATTTGTCCTTGGGCTTTATTAAGTTTTGTCCTGTTGCTGGGAGACCGTATTTCAAAGTTGCTCTGGAACTAAAAATGGTCCACTGAAGTTCACCCTTTTATACACTATGTGACCAAAAGTATGTGGACAGTCAATGTTTATTTTATTTATATA